>NW_024472080.1:0-9779 GCF_017654505.1 Polyodon spathula | reverse complement strand
CATAAATCTACTGTTTAGGGATTCGTCTAGTCAGAACACATTTATCAGAGACCATATTGTTGTGATTTCTGGCACCAGAAGCATGGGTGGCATTTAAACATTTGATTAGGAAAACGGTGAACATGGGGAGTTTCTCAACCAAAATCGCCCAAGTCCTACCCTTTGAGAGGGTAACATTGCAGCAATTTAAGTGCATATATGGGTTTAGGAAAAGCAGAACCTGTAAATGACAAGGGTCTATAAGAAGGGAATTTTGCCTACAAGTGACAGACAAAAGTGAATATTTACTATGCATGTTGTTTCACATTTAATGAAACTACCATAGGTTATATTTGCAAAGTAGGAACCAGGGGTATGCAGAGAATCCATTGCTCACACTCATAATCAGAACCTAATACTCATCTTGGATTTACTTGGATGACATCACCGTAAATTAAACCAAAAGAATGAGAAAAAACAGGTTTATATTTAAACATTTCTGTATTGAATAAATGCTGTTTTGAAGTGCTTAAGCAGTTTTGTTAATATGAAATTAATGTATTTAAAAAAAAAAATCTATAAACAGTAAAGTGTATTTAAAATGCCACAAACACAAATATAAACTACAAAAATAAGTATTATGTTGTACGTGCAAACTGGTAAATTCCCATCTTATAGAGCCTTAAGGTCCTACAAGGTACCTCCATCATTCATTCCTAGATGGTGTTGTTGTAACAGTATAGCAACTGCTGACACATGCAAGCAGGGAAATAACAGTAGATTTAAAGAAGAGGTAAAAGATATACCTTATATATATATATATATATATATATATATATATATACCTATATATATATATATATATATATATATATATATATATATATATATATATTATAGACAACAAAGTACAAGCTACTGTACATAATCAGATGGAAAAAAGCCTCCAAAAAGCCACAGGTCGAGTCCTCTTGTGATGTTACAGAGCTCCAAGGTGGTTTTTTACTATCTGATTTATGTACGGTAGCTTGTATTTTATTATGTATAATACCAGCACAAAAGAAACACACATAGATCAAATTAAACAATCTTTTCTTTACTAAAAATCACAGACTACTACTTTTTTAAAATAATAATAATTAGGCGCTGTCAGTTAGTAGCTTGGCTTTTTCTTTTGGCTGACCTCAGGTTCATCAAATTTCACGCTGACTTTTGAGTTGTTAAAAATCCAGTTATGCCCAAAAATGCTCTGGGGGCTGTAACTTAGAGTTTCGTGTGAATGGCCTTTAGGTGGCGCTGCAACAGAGACTGCGTCGTTATCGTTATTTTCTTTCTCACTATCTTCGTTGTTTTGTTTACTGGCATGGTCTTGCAGATTGGAGGAAGAATGGGATCCAGCTCGTCATCAGGGATCGTTTCTACCAGGATCAGTTCATTGATCTCTGCCAAGTATGATCTGAGGATGCCGAGATCGGAGATGGTTTTCCTTATACTGTTGGTATTTTGCTGTTGTGCTACAACGTTCTGCCATTCAGCCTCTGATACAATAGTAAATCGACATTTTTTTTTTTTTTTTTAAACAAATAAGCTTTTTATTAGAAAATTGTCTACTTGAACTTTCAAGACACTTTGAAATTGTCAGCTTCATATCATGTTCATTTTGTTTACGTCAGATCATGCCTGTAATCAGAAATACCAGCGCAATCTATCATCATAATAGGGATTACAGGATAGTACTGTCGTCACAATAGGGATTACAGGATCGTACTGTCGTCAGTAGTAGCCTGTAATCATAGACTTAAGAATAGGGCTGTATAGGGAGATATCAGTTACACTGGTATTATAATGTAATCTAATCAGTGTATTTCTACAGCAATGCAACAAATCTGAGCTATATTAGCAGAAGTATATTTCCCTTAATTGTCGCTGGGCTGTGATTGCAATCCTATCTTTAGATTATCACTGGCATTATATTTGCACACTGCTCGGCAAAGAAAAGTGGAATACATTTTTTGTGAGGTATGGCTATAAGAGAGGACCACACTGGCTCAAGACACCTGGCAAAGCGACCTTTGCATCTGTGTCTGGCATAAATACCCATCCTCCCTGTCTTTTCAATGGGTTTAAAGGCTCAAGTTCAGCTGGATACCTGTTTTGGCAGTCACCATTGAAAGCAAGACAAACATCTCACCCAGTTTCTCTTCAGTGACAGTACATGGATAATAATGGGTGCCACTGCTCTTATGAGACATATGGCTTAGCAAAGCATTGCTAACCAAACAATTCCATAAATCTTATTCATTTTCGACCTCCATTAATTACTTGCTGTCAGTATTTAAAGAAACACATGTTTCCTGAAGCATACACCTGTCATCTGGTACGACACTAGTTTAAATAAAGTTCCCAGTTTGGCTGCCATAACTTACAAGAAGTCTGTTACTGCTTCACTTCCTTGGTCATTTCACCCCAGCAGTGTCTTCTGGGTCAAAGAATGTTACTGGCTAAAAGCATGTTTTTGATATTTTTTTGCATCTGCTTGTTGTAAAAAAAATAAATAAAATAAAATAATAGAAATGCGTTATGTTGAGATGACAAGATACATTATCATAAAATCCCATCATTTCAAACTGTTACGTTGTGATTACAAGATTATCTATCTTCAATACTCAATACTAAGCAGCTACTGTACTACAGTAACACCTGTACAAACCGCCGTTGCCTGGAACCAGACAATTGTGCCAGATTAGACCGTGCTTCCTGTAAAAAATCTAACACTATACATAAAAAATGAGAAAACTATTTGAACGCTTTAAAAAGCAAATATCTTACTTTACATACTCAGAATAATAAATACAATAATGCCTCCCAAAACCTTAAACACAACAATACCTCAACAAAGTCTTCACCTATTATTAGCACAAGCTTTTTAATACTATTACCATAGAAAGATGTTTACTTGTTCCTACTTTACCTCCCTGCAGGATTCAAGCACTTTCTGCAGGCATTCAGGTTTTCGTCAACACTTTCTATTAAGGTGTTGCTTATTAATGTTTTATAAATATATAATATATGCTTAATAACTATGTCATAGACATAAACAGAATTACGTTTTTATAAAGAGGACAGTTTTTGGCCACCTGTTGTACTTTGGGATGTTTAAATTCCGTCTATGGCTATGCATAATGCTTTATTAACACTCTATAACATTGTTATTAAGCTGATTTTATATATTTATAAAACATTAGTAAGCTCACCTTACTATAAAGTGTTACCATTCTTTATCTGTGTTGCTTTTAAAATAGCATCTTTTCAAAATGTCTGAAACGGTTTGTCTTGCATTTTGAATTTTTCACTTTTTGTTGTGGTTTTCTTTGTGGTAAATGTTCATCTTTTTGATAAACGGGCAGTTACTTTCAAGTGGCAGCTTATTGTGCGGACGTTTCAGCATTTTATTTGCTGTTCTGCAGCTCCACGATTCAGAAAGATTCCTGCAGGAGTGTATACACAACATATTGCTTTAGTTTCTGTTTAGTTTTAAACTTAAACTTAGAAAAGAAAAGGGACAGGACGTGGTGCCAGTGCGCTACTGGACCTGCTTGGGTTTAGTACCCAGTGGGTAGTACACTGGGGTTATAATATAAAACTTATCAGCAATAGTATATAGACCCAGCCCTTGAGGGTTAATGGCATGAGCAGTTGATGGGTTTTTTGTAATTGACTGCCTTGAGAAAAACCCTGAAAAAGCCCTGGCCATGTGGAGGAGGCTGAACTTCTTATTTTAACAGCCCGGCTTCACCAGCTCCACTCACTTGTGTTTTCTCTTCAAGAGTGACAGGGAAAACCACATAGTTTCAATCAGAGTTTCCAGGAAAGCCCTCCTCTTCTACTTTGAATCTAAAACCTTACTGGGAACTCCTAAACCATCTTGTCAGTTGTGAATATGACGTTGGATAGTTGCCTGTTATCATTTTTAGATTTCACAAACGAAAGAAGTCCCAGTACAGTTCTGAGAGGGATATAAATACAGTAAGTTCAGAATACTCACAAGCCCCTAATTCAAATGTTTTTTCATTTCTGGTTTGGTTTGGGCGCATTTCGCTTTCTGATAAAATCACGCTTTTGATCTTTGTTTTTGTAAGCTTAGTTCACGCCTAGTTGGTCTCGTTGGTTTCTTACGGTGGTTGAAAAACTATCTTTGGGTGGGTACGCAGTTTGTTTTATATATAATTTGGGGCTTTTGGGTAAGTAGCACATTTGTATTTAATTTCTTAATTTCTTAAAATTGATCTATATTTAAAAATCTTACAGTGGAAAACTGTAAAGCTATTTTTCTGAAAAGCTATTTGACATGTATCTGCTAATACCACACATTATTTATTATCGTTCGATATAGCTTAATATCTTGTTTTTAAAGCTTGTAATGGGCTAGTAAAAGCTGTAATGAAGTAAAATCACAAAGCAACCCAATATAGCTTAGTTAAAATGCTTAACACATGTCTGAGCTACACATTCTGCACTGGCTGTAAATTAATTACACAAACAACAAATAAGCTTTTCGTAACTTGTTTCAAAATATAAAACTAAATTCTGACCTGAATTGCAATTCTTAGTCTTCACACAGATACAATGCTGTTCATTGACAGCCAGGATTCCCTTCCCTGGATCCTGTTGCCCTGTACTCACACACTCTTAGGCCCTGTCCACACCTGTGTTAAGGTTACCTCAAAAGTCCTAAACACACTTTGCATCAACATTAAACCTGCAATGTGGATGTGAAGGGCATTCTGGTTTGTTTGCAGTGCCCCAATATCCCATATTGCTTTTGCGGTGCTGACCCGCATAGTGCTTTCCAAGACGTTTCAGTGAAAATGAGCCATCTAGCAGCTACATGGTTGGGTCCTCACACAAAAAGGGTCAATAAAATGGTGCAAGAGGAGCTGCCTCTTTCTGAGAAAGGGCAAGTTATATCAGAAAGGTTGCTGGGATACCTTTCTTCACCAATCCGCAAGGCAGTAACAGCAACCAGGCTACACTAAGCCAGTGCAATTGAAATCTGGATGCTCCAATCCTGGGCTAGGTTTCAGGCAACCCAGATTCAAACTGCGAACACTGCCATGCTAGAGTGGTCATTGCCTGTAAGCTGTCAAATCCTGCATCACCTAGATTTATAGGAAAGGACCTTGGTTATGGTTTGGTGGCTTGATCTGTGTACAAACAGGATGTGAGTCATACACAGAAAGTGTACTGCCTGTGCAGTTTCAGATTGCCTGTTCATTTTCAGGTGAAATTAGCTGTTTGTGCAGATCTACCTCCTCCACATCTCTCCATCACACTGTGTCATCGAAAAAGCCCTTGAATTCCCACTGAAACCCAGGAATCTCTTCAGAGCGATGGGTATTTCTGAAGATTATAACAGGAGAACCCGCTGAGCACCCTGTTTTCATTGATGAAACAATGTTGAGGTTATAAGCCATCTACAAGGTCAAGTTTCTTGATCACTATGTCAGATTGTGCCATATTCACCTTATAGCAGTGCCTTTGATATAATGTATGTCTGGGTCAGAACAGAGCAGTCTTGAAAGGTTCAAATAGCCTTTTCTCATTCCCAACCTTTCATATCATCTTACAGTAAGTGCAGCAAGCTACAGGAAAACAGGTGGTAACATTGAACTAATAGAGCATGTGTGTTAGATCCAACTGATAACAGTATTGTTAAATGTCTAATTGGTTGAGTGAGCAAGCGCTTGGAGTTTAGACAAGATTCTTAAACAGAGAAGAGGGAGAGAGTCCCGGCTGCAATAAAGCTATTTGAGCCGGATTGATGTTCATTGTTCTGGGTCTGGGTGAGGAGTGGGCAGTTGTAATTGATAGTTGTACAGAGCTGCTGCATCCCAGTCTGGGTGAATTTGAAACTCCCAGTAATGTTGAGGTCCAACAGACTTGATCCATTTACACCAATGCAATGCATCTCTGAATGTGCAATTGTTCAGAAAATGCGTCTTTGCCTTTTGCGTTGTGTTCCCCCTTATTAAAGCTTAGCAAGGTATTGCTGCAATTTCACCATGGCTTTTCCATGGTTATACTGTGCATGTGCAATAGCCTACTTTAGTTTGCCATGTTTATTAATATGCTTTACAATGCTTCCCTATGCTTTACCATGCTTTACTACTCTTTGCTGTGCTTTGACTGTGGTGAACTATTACAAGGGCCACCACAGTAATGCTCAGAGCTCTTTAGAGCAGGTTTTGACCAGCTCTTGCCAAGTTGCCAATCTAAGCTGGAGACCCACAGAGACCCATGTGAAGAGTCCAATCAGGCATGGACCCTGCTATTTTGCATCCCTGAGTTTTACTTTCTTATTAGTCCAAGACTTGGACTTGGCAGTTTGTCTTCAAGTTAGGATCACAAAGAGACAATTTGACTCAAGAATCCTCATTTGGTTCCTACTTGCTGATTGATCCACAAACATTGTCTGTTTGGGGTTGAAAGGATCCCAAAAACAACATGACTAAGTAACCCATTCAATCCTCTCGCTACTCTCTGTGCAAAGAAGCTCCTCCTACACCAGTTCAACACCAGTGTCATTAGCTGCGTATGAGAGACCCAGGTGGGAGTGGTAAGATCAGGACTAAGATATGTCTGCTGAAAGAGGGGTTTTATTGAGAAGCCACTGGTTTTTTATATATTTTCCCAAATGGTTGTCTCTTGCTGTGAGTAGCTGTCTTAACGCCTGTGCCTGAATTTGATGAGCACTTAGACCACGCAATAATGTTTAGAATAAAACAGATTGAATGAAACTGATAAAGGAATTGTCCAGCATGTTTATCTTCTTGCCTGGGTTCTAATAGCATTACTTGAACATTTCAGAAGCTTTAGCATCCATTCCCTGCTTTGGTACATCTGATGAAAACAAGTCTTTGTGATGATTACCAATTAAGAATGTGAAACATATCTAATTAGCATATTAATGAGACAACCTGCTACCAATTAGCATATGAATGGTGCAGCCTGTGACTAATTATCATATTCATTAAGTTTCTTCAAAGCCTCATTTTCAAGACACACGTCCAACAGTTGATCTTAAAAGCAAAGGAGCTTTATTTGTGCTCAAATAAGAATTGAAAAGCCTTTTCCTTTTCCGTTTGTGGGCATCTTTTCAGGAACTCAGAAATGAATAATAATAATACCTCTGGGACCTGTAGCTTTTGAATAGATAACCCAACACCAGATTACAAGTTACTGTATGCTGGTTCTAAAAACATAGGTGTCTGCCATAGAACCCATTATCCACACATCTTAGTTCCCACTTATGAGTTCCCACGGAGAACAAACCATACTCCACCAACATGTCCTTCATTCAAATTTCATCCTAAAATCTTTTGCTACGTTTGAATTGTTGGATCAGATTTCTTCAATCAGCTGAGAGAGTCTCAGAGTTTGCTACTGTTTCATATTAAACATAGTCCATACTAAAACCAAAAGGAAACTTTGTCAGACTACTTTACCAGCCCCAACATTAAAGAGTATTTGTAATATAGCCCATATTATTATTATTTTTTTTTTTACTGATTCTAAGATGAGCTGGTATATTTCAGGAGGTCCCTATTGGAATTAGTGGGGCAGTCAGTCATATTAATTTTTAACCAGGCTGGAATAATATCAGGATAGTATGAGTACTTTCACAATAGGCAAGTACCAGCCTATTGGGGCTGTTATGCATTCGAGGTATTAGCTAATAGTATAAAACACGGCTCATACTTGGGTATACACTTTTCTTAGAAAAATGCAGTTTTGGTTTATTATACATCACTATAAAACAATCAATAGTGGTGCATTTATAAATACTATTTAATGACAGAAGTTTTAATCAACATCAGGGTAAATGATGACAGTTGCATTGATAAACCAGGGCAGGCGCATTGAGAGGGTTCACAAACCGCTGAATAAGTTAACAAAGGGTAAATATATCTACAAGTTTATCGGATTATAGCCAAATGCAATTCGAAACATCTGTTGGAAGAGTTTCAAGTAGACTAAGGCAAACTCAAGGCAGTTATTGTGTTCCGCATGCAGAGTGTGACAAGCAGATGGATGGACATGCACAATCAGCACATAAGGGCCCACATCATTTAAACAAGGACAATAAAAAAAACTGACTAAAGACCTTGTAAGTAGATTACTAATATATATTTCACTTTTTCTCTTCAGCTGATTCTAAAGTCTTGGTTAGCACTCCCTGAACTAGGTTCAGGTATGCATATTGTGTATTATTGTTGAAATCAGTCAGGTGGGTTAACACACAAAGCTGGCAGGTTCGCTTTACACCACTGAGACCAGTAGGTATTGTCAGAGAGAAAGAACAATCCATACAGAGCTTTGTCCACATTTTATACCTAATCTAAATTGATTTCCCTTCCTCAGCAGGCATCCAAAGCTAAAATAAATACTGTGCAAAATCAATCAACCTTTTATCCCTGTTATAAAAACACAATATGCATCAATGTCTGTGCTGTTCTGTAGACTTTTGTGGACTGCTTAATGTGGTGATGCATTGTCGGGACAAAGGATACTGGAGTGACACAAACTCCAGCTATCATCCAGTATCCGTTTGCTATAGTTTCTTGTTGTTGATGAAAGCATGTTTTGGTCCATACAGCTTGCTAATCTGCAAACAGTGTCTGGGTCATTATTCCTATAGAGCGGCTGTTTTTCAGATCTCTTCAGCCAGTGTCTTCCCCAATCAGTCGGTGGTCAATTTGCATGTAGCCCATGTGACACTGTCTGGGATGCAGGTTGCAGTCTGGGATACAGGTGCTTTGCAGTCAGCACTTCTCTAAATAGGTATGTCACTACATCCATCCCTCGCCATGTAAATCCAAAACTAGAGCTTTCTGTGTACAATTAACAGCACCGCTCCTGGTGTGATGTCCTAATAAACTATAAAACGAATAAAACAATGTGAGATGTCCCCGTTTTCATGGCCAATCCCAAGTTTATCACAATAAATCAGCATGCTCATTTTGCAGTTCTCCCATGCATTTTCCATGGTTATACAATGTTTTTCAATTTGCTTTTCAATACCTCCATGGGCTTGGTAATTCTTACCTATGCTTTATCATGCTGTCACTATGCTTTATTATGCTTTGCTATGCTTTTACTATGGGAAGCTTTTATAAGGAGCCTTCAATCTTGATTGGTAAGTGAAAGGTGGGGCGAGATAAATAATGACCTGTCAACTCACAGGAATTGACCAGTCAATTCTATATATATACTACTATGAGGGTCAATAAGGCTGTCAAGTATTGTGCTGGGGAATGAGTAATGCTTCTGTCCTGGGGGAGAGGGGGTGCTCTGCTGGTACAATAATAGAAGCTTTTGACCATCAATGATATGAGCAGACCCAACTATTGGGATACATGGATAAATAAAGTTAAGTGCTGAATATTAATCTGTATAATGATAATTACTCCACCCGTAACCGGAAAAAAGAGAACTTGACATGCACCAGTTGTTTGGTTCTAGTTTTGCAAAATGAATGAGGTATTTTCCTTCTTTCAAAAATTTAATTAAAGACTGGCATGAATGTTTTGAAAAGATGGTCCTGTGTCTTAGGAACGGATTGTTGCACACTGGATTATGAGGCAATCTCAACAGAGGAGTATAAAGAGACAGGAAATAGCAACATCTCGACTACGGAGAAAAACTGTAGTTTAGGGTACTTGTCTGCATATTTAACTCACACATCATCAGGTTTGAATATTCTAAGTCCAGTCTTCTCTGGATTGTATTACTCATAAACA
>NW_024472079.1:0-8680 GCF_017654505.1 Polyodon spathula | reverse complement strand
CAGTACAAGTTTATATGGCACGTGTAGGGAGTAAGAGATGTATTCTCATGCAGTTTGGGAGAGATGATTCTGTCCACTCAAACTGCAAAATTACAGTAGTGTTCACATGTATTCGAATACCATTTATTCGAACACACATACATTTGTCATGTATATCTTTTATATACCTACCTGCTTGAAAACCTCTGGGTGTGAGAATTCCAATTATCAGTCAGTAATCAGTGATATAGAAACAATAGGCACTCATGTGTGAAAATGTTAGATCACTTTGTGCTTATCACTAGGCTTCATAAGCAACTTCTAAAAAGTCTCCTGCATTTTGCCATTCATGACTGTTCCTATTCTCTTAGTATTTTAAATGAACTGCATGTGTGGCCTTTTAAAGTCATCAATTAAATTAGACAATCACTAATTTGCCAATTTTTGAAAATTTTCAAAACAACAGAAGCAATTGGGTGTTCTAATATATTAGCACACTGCTGTATTTCTCTAATAAAAGACACCATACACACAATGTAAACTTATATATGATCTAGAATTGTCCTCAGGAAATACCAATACTATGCCATGTGCTCCGTGCATGGGGTGACATTCTGGAATTTTCATAAACCCTGAACAGTGATTGGTTGACTTCTCACATCAAGAAAGACCCCTAAATCAAGAAGACCAGCATTTTGACTAATTCTTTCTGACTACATGAGCACTGATGAAGGAATTCACTATGTAACAGGGCTAAGCTTTCTTTGCACTTTATTTTGTGTTTATAATGATTTCAGAGGTGACTCTTTTTTAATTGCACTTTGATTATTTTATATTGCCATATTTTTAAAGCATGGGTGAATGTGTTTAAGGAAAATTAATTAATTAGTCCAATTGTGTGAAGCCAGATGCTTTATAAAGCTTGATTTAAGAAGAACGAGAGAGAGAGAGAGAGAGAGAGAGAGAGAGAGAGAGAGAGAGAGAGAGAGAGAGAGAGAGAGAGAGAGAGAGACGTTCGGGATAACAAGCAACTTTGTTTGTAAAACAGGGTGAGCCGTGTGTGTGTTTATAAACTGTAGTGTATAATGGCCATGGTGTGTATTCGCTTATAGCAATTGCAGCTCATGTGCTACCACTGCTGTTACGCTACGTTACTTAGCCCGGCAGCAGCTCTGACAATAGTGAGAGGGGTAGGGGGAGATCTAGAATGACTCCTATGTTATTATTTAGCCTGTACATTGAAAATCCAGTTGCTCTCTTTAATAACAGTGAGATTGGAATTCTTTAGCCAATAGGAATACACACCCGATGCTCGGTATCTGAACTCCGTTGGAGGTGAGATTGAGGGCTCACTAGGTTTTTTTTGTCTGTTTTGTTGGAGTTCTGATTTATTTGGATTTGAAAACTTTTCGTTGACCGAGTCCTCAACCACATCTCCGATTCACCAACATAACTAAATCTGGATTGCTTTATTCTGCGCAGGTGCCCTTCAGTGCTGGACAACCTGTGATGCTGACTTGTGTACATCGGCGCCTGTAATTTGTGTAGCTGGTGTTAACTGATATCCCTCTGTTTTTATAAAACCCTGGAAAACGACGCATTTGATATCATCTCTTTTTGCAAATGCAAAAAGCCTATTTTATTTTCTATATAGAAACATTGAACTCCATTTGTGCTTGTTCTTTACTTTCTTGTGGTTCTTGCATTGCTCTTTCACAATAAAATAAGCAGTGCTGTTAAACTAGGGCAAAATTGTTATTACATTTGAGTTGCTTTTTTATAGGGTGGCGTAGTCGGCTTACTGCATGGCATGGTGGTGGCTTAGCCTGAGCATATTTGCCCCCACTATCACTGTGCTCCCCTATACTTGTTTGACTCCCCCCTCCCTCCTGCTTACAGCTGACACATTCATTTAATTTATCCTGACTTTCTTTCTTTCTCAAAGCTGATTTAAGACTGACTTGAATATCTTTCACTTTGATATAAAAAAGTAGTTTAGGTTGCCATGGTTTTTTCACAGCATAATTACCTCCAGTTTGTGACTTGCTGGTGACCTGTGATTGTATTTAGAGTGCTTGCAGAACTACCAGCGACAGATTCTCACACAAACTCAGCTTTTAATGAATCCGTGGCGGGCATCATTTAAATTTATTGAGATTTAATTTGGTTTGAAAAAAGAGGGCAGCTTTTCATTGATCCCTGGGCTAAGTGGGATTTGCATACATTTTTAATCAAAGCAAATTAGATCGTCATCAAATTAAATTACAGCTACAGCTCCCACTCACATCCCCTCTTAAACTAGACAAGAAGTTAGCAGCTGTAAAATGAGTCCAATTGCACACTGCATTCCAACAGTGCATTATAGATGGATGTTTTCAGACAGACCGACTATACAGACTAATGTCACTCCTGTTAATATCACTCTCCATTTATTATCAACACAATGCATTATCCCGTACACAATGTGAATCAATGGAGACAAGCTCCCGATAAGATCACTTTGGTTATCATCACACTCTGGTTAGTATCATTCACATTATATCAGTTATACAACAGGTTTACACCCTTTTTAATATTACTGTTGGAATTAAGATTAGATGTGTTACAATAGCTGTACAGTATTGAAATGTATTGTTAACATAAAGCATACAGAACAATGCAATGTGTGTGTCTTTCCAGTTTTCTTGTATTTGTATTACAGTGTTATGGACTGTATATTGAAAATTATTTTTTATCAACACTATTGCATTGGACGCAATATCTATAGCAGGACTACATTTGAGTTCCACAGAAAAAGACATCGCTTAAAATATTCACATTACTCTCAATCCCTTGCCTTTAGTCTCACACTGATAATGGAACAAGCCCTTGTGAAGAACCACCTCAAAGCATTAACGGTCTTTAGCAGAGAACCAATATGAGCCATGCTGAGCGCAAACTTAAAAATAAAGATTTTTCAAGGATGTAAAAGAAAACGCAATATCAGAATCAGAAAATAACGTGATTTATCTTTGTCCACCCTATTCATTCTACATCTAATGGTATACTTACTAACGCTTTAAAACTCATTCCTCCTTTTAAACAGCGCAATGCTTTCTCTTTTTGTATCTCACCTTTGTGTTCTCCGCTTTGGCTCAGGTGAAGCCACGTGATCCTGCCCTAACACCAGGGCCCTGATTTGTGCAGATTGTCATACCAAAATGCAATTATATCATTAACATGAGAAATTTTATGACAACACATTTAACAAAAATATTAGGAATACTTATATGCATGTTATGTGGGTTTCGAAAGCAATTCTGAGAGATTCTGCACACAGTTACACAGTGTTATGTAGCCTTTATGAAGGTGTTATGAATAAGGCATTAATGACCATCATTCTTAACTGGCAGATAATGACCTGCAGGTGTGGTTGGGTATGAAGCTGAAGGGCTCAAAGTGCCTTTAGGTGTAAACTATCCCCAGCGTGGATAATGAATAATAATGTTAATACTGTGGCTTTCAAAGCATAACACACAACACTTTACACATTATTGAGGACCATGAAGAGGGGTGTGCGGAATGCATCGAAGCATGCTATCTATGATTTGATTTTCCAGTTGCATTCCTGTTTTGATTTTGAGAACAGCTATGTGACATGAAAAGTGCAATCCTTAAACTACACCTACCCTTATTGAGAAATTCAACAAGCTTGTGTTAGCTTGTATTAGCCCTTTTACTGGTGATATTTTACTTGGTTTCAAATGCAATAAAAAATAAAAAATAAAAAAAACTGTCAATATAAAGCTTCATTTAACCAGATTTTAACCAGATGTGTTTAACCAGAAGTAACGTTTAATGTGAACTGAAGCCGTGCAGGGAGAGAGATGAGGGAGAAGTCGCATTAAACTTAAAAATCTAATCCTGCTATTCATTTCAAACTGGAGTTTCAAACAACATCTTAAAATGTAAGTGCCCCATAGTGTGTATCAGACTTTGAACTCCTTGTTGCTATGCGAAGTAAGCAGAGGAACGTTGTGTTAATAAAAGATATCAGGGTGGCAGAGACAGTGCACGTTATCCATAGGTGTGTGTAATACAGTACAACAAACTCATACAGAGTCATGCAGAATGTTACTACTTGGCAATGACTTTAGTTGAGTTGGTGGTTTTTATGATGTAAAATTTTGAAGCTTGTTTTATATTTTGATAAGCTCTCTCTCTTTTTCTTTTCTTTCAATCTCTCCCTCCCTACCCTCCTCTCTGTTCCCGCTCTCTCTCTCAGGTCTGCGTTCTCTCAGGGGAGGGGCAGGCAGGACTGCTGTCTCATCGTTGCCATAGTAATGAGTCGCCACCAGCACTCTGCTAATTGCTCTGTAACACACCTTTGTTAGGGTTTGGGAAGCAGTGAGGAAACAACAGGTAGATACAGCTAGTTCATAAGAAACTGATTTCATTTGAAATATTAAATGATATACAAACTGGCCATGGACTACACTGTGCCTGAATCCATTTCCAAAAAATATATTATTATTATAGTCAAAAGAATTCAGAGACCCCACAGATCAACATAAAGATGTGCCGAGTAATGAGTAAAAAGGAGTATCCGTAGCATGGCAAGTAAACACAATTGGGGAAATACACACAAATCAGTATTGTCATCTGTTTGTTTTTTTTGGTGCAAATTCCTTTCAGTTGTAAACTACACTCTCTACTATGGTCAGGTATCCTCGACTGCTGCATTTGAAATTTGTGTGAGCCTGTAAACAGCAGCTCCTGAACTGGATTATGATGTCAGCTGCTGAGATAACATCACACACTGGCCCGAAATCAGCAAAGATTTCCACAGTAAAAAGTGGTGGAAGGAAGCTTAAAAAGAACTTAAAACTATTAAAATCTCTTCACTGAAACTCATCCAGTGTGACATTCTACAAGGCATTCCCTACATTTGAGATTAAATGTCAAAACCCAAACCAGGATTGTTTTACAAATGTCTTACATGCAAAATCATAGCAGATTATTTACATCACTCTCTCTGGTGCTGTTCTGTGGTTGAACATTTTTGAGAAGATAATTTTCAAATACCATTCTAGTTCACCAGTTTCAGTCATGCTGGGAAATTGTGTAATTAACCTCAAGAATACTACCTGCAAACATTTTCTATCTTCTCAAGGTGGCTACGTTTGCATCCTGGGGGGTGGGGGGGGGGTGGAGGGGTGTGTTTGTCTGACACCGCTGTACATCTTGCATGTCTGGTTGCTGTTATATAAAATGACGATAATGATAAGATGATAAGAATATAATAATTAGCACAGTCATGTTTCTGCTGGCGTTTCAGTCTGGTTGTAAGGAGAGAGTGGAGCCCTCTCTACATACAAGGCAACTGAAACACTGTACATGTTAATATACCGAATCTTAATTGGGAAAACACCTGCTTATTTGTGTAGTTTACTGGAGCTCTCGTCTTCATTGTACAACTTAAAGAGTAAGAAGCAGGGTTCTGAAAAATATAGCGTTACACGTCCTCACGTGTTGCTACAACTGTTTAAATAATATACCTGTAATTTCTCTTTTCACTGTTAACAACTTTTAGACATAACTTTAAAATCTATTTTCAAAATGTCCATTCTAGTGCACTGGGGTTTGAGCTCTAAATCACTGCAGGAAGAGCAATTAAAAAAAAACAAAACAAAAAAAAAACATAATAACATGTGATCATGGATCATTATTGCCGCGTTACCTGTTTAACAATGTGGGCAATAATTCTTACACTAACAGTGCACTAGAGCGGACATTTTGAAAAGAGCTTTGAAACAGACTTAAAGTTATAAGTGTAAAAAGTTGTCAGGTTGTTAACAATGAAAAGACAAATTACAGGTACATTATGTAAACAGTTGTAGCAACACCTGGGGGTGTGTAGCTCTATATTTTTAGGGTTGATTCATTGCTGACTGACGTGTGTATGATACTTGCTGAGTTGCTGCTGAGTTTTGCTTTATGATTGATTACTTGTTTTTTACTCCTTGTTTATTGAAGTTTGAAGTTGTTTGCTGTGTGAGCCTCTTTAGGGTCATTAGTGTAAATTAGCTTTTGTTCACAATGGACTCCTCTGGATAAATAAAGGTTTTGATCGATTAATTGAATAAATACAGTAAAAAGTCAGAAGTGTGCGTCTGTTGTATAAACAGAGAATACAGAACGGGTCTCAGTGGTATCTGATCTTCCACAGCAGATGACAGCCTGACAAGTCAAGAGCATCAAAGAGCTGTGTGCTACTGCAGAAGCAGCTCCGCTATGAATTGGAATGGGGATTGCATTGAATAGATGCAAGATAGATTCCAAAATGAGAGTTTGAAAAAATCCTTCAGTAACAATTAAATGTGAAAAAGTTATCCAATAACTTAGTCTAAAACTCTCAATACTTGTACAATACAGATATTTAGATATATAGATACAGTAAGGGCACAAACTCCAATCACAATCATTCACACAGACACACACACACACACACACAAACACACAGACTCACATACTAGCAGACACACACACAGACACAGACTCTCACACATACACAGCCACAGACTCACACACATGCAGACACATACACATAGACACACACAGACACAGACAGTCAAAGATACAGTCACACACACACACACACACACACACACACACGCTCACACACAGTCACTCACACACACACAAGCACGCGCGCACGCAATCACACACACACACACACACAAACACACAAAAACACGCAACACACATGCGCACACACACACTCTCACACAAACACACGCAACACACACACTCACACACATTCATTCTGCCAAGAGGCGCAATCAATTCCAGCTGCAGGTTCTGAGTCACAGGCTGCTTATAAATATTAAAGAGGAATCATAAATAACTCAGCAGGCAATTTTTCCACTTCTGAAGACATCAGGAGACTCGAGACCTGCCAGAGAAAATATCATGAATATGGAAATCTCATAATAATAATAATAATAATAATAATAATAATAATAATAATAAATAATAATAATAATAATAATAATAAGTATTAGAAATAAAAATGAATTAAACATTCATCAGTCAATTAATCAGTTTTACCCTCCTTTACTGTCAACGAAGCATTTATCCCAACCCTCTCCTCTCTCTCCTCTCTCCCATTCTCCTCTCCTCCCATACCTCTCTGGGCGTTACAATGCTTACCTATGCTGTGCCATGCTTTAACTTGGCTTTATTGCACTTTGGTATGCTAGTCCTACAGTACACATCGTTTCCTTGAGCGCTGCTCAACTAAAGCTCTTCCATTTGTATTTGTTTTGTGATGAGAAATGGCAGAATCTAATGAAAACAAAATTTTTTTTTTCTTATTTGGTCAAATAAGCTGCCAGGGCTACTTCCAGCAGATCTCAGTAGTTAATAAATAATTGCTTGTCATGGGTTTTAGTTACAGTAGTACTTGAGTGCTATGCCACATTCTCACAACAATCGAGATAGAATGTGGAGTTTCTAAACTGCATGAAAATTCTGCCTATGACTCTTACCATTGTAGAAGGCTACCATTGCCCCTAAGCTCAGAACCATTGCAATGGAATTACAGAGCAACTGAAATAGTGCAGTTCTAATAGTACTAGTTTCAATTACTAGAAGGTTTTAGTTCACTGCGAAATTATAATTCCAAATGTCCGCCCATATTAATATTAAAATACAGGACAGACTTTAAACCCGAACGTGGGATGATGACTCTAGTGTACGAAAGAACTTGACCCAAAGGTGCTGCAAAAATACACAAAATAAAAATGCTGTGTTTTTTTTTTTTTTCTTTATGCTGCGTTCACGTCGGTAAGTAAAGCCTGCTAGTTTGTTTTCATATTTTTTTTGTATAATTGTGTCCTTTTGTTTGTTTTTGTTCAGGTTTGCAATGAGTTTATATGCGTGAGTTAATACAATGTTTTTTGGGTGAAAATGAAGACTTCTCCAACTCCTTTAAACCCTTGTATTGTGTGCTTATTTTTTTTTTCTTATTTGGTCAAATAAGCTGCCAGGGCTACTTCCAGCAGATCTCAGTAGTTAATAAATAATTGCTTGTCATGGGTTTTAGTTACAGTAGTACTTGAGTGCTATGCCACATTCTCACAACAATCGAGATAGAATGTGGAGTTTCTAAACTGCATGAAAATTCTGCCTATGACTCTTACCATTGTAGAAGGCTACCATTGCCCCTAAGCTCAGAACCATTGCAATGGAATTACAGAGCAACTGAAATGTGTGCATCCTGTTCCTCTGTGACACAAAAGAGTTTCAATTACTTGATGGCAGGTTAAATCTGCCCTTAGAGCAAGCATGAAACTTTAATATATTTCAATTATTCAAACAAAGAGCTGTCAGACGTCATCATTGCAGGGTGATTTGTAGTCGTTCTAATGAATGGTGTGGACTTTTAAATACACGCACACATACAGAGTTTGTATTGCTGTCTTTCTAGAGGACCACGCTTTCTATTTAAAAACTAATATCTGCCACATAATAAGCCTACAGTTTGTAAAAGAGTTATATATTCCAAAGCATCTATAGGTTAGGAGTGCATGATAAAAGATTTTCGTTGACCAATCCAGAATACTCAATGTGGCAGGTGACTGCATTGATGCAATATTAATATTCCCATAGCTTCTTGAAAACCGGGCCTATTAGATATGTATACAGCCTATCTGCTTAG
>NW_024472078.1:0-5000 GCF_017654505.1 Polyodon spathula | reverse complement strand
CAAACAGCACAGTATAATAACTTCAAAGCAATATAAAATAGTTTGAAATAGACCCCTTTCAGATAGTACAATGTGACACCTAAAAGGAGATTAGATCATTCATATTAGGTACGGTTTGCTAGTATCAGTGAGCTGTACATTGTTTTCCCTTTTCAATGCTAGTGTGTAAAGATCTTAGCTGTGTGTAATCTTAATGTAAATAGGCGTGGACAATGCCTATTCTCATCCTGCTTTGATCTGGTCAGTTAGTTCGAACCTCTGGGAGGTAATCCAATTATCATAAACCCTGCTCTATCCACTGCATCCAATTCTTAGAGAGTCAAAAATAAAACAAGACTCAAAACAGAAGCCATACATTTTAGCAACGAAGGACAAATATTAAAGTATTATGAAATATATATATATATATATATATATATATATATATATATATATATATATATATATATATATATATATATATATATATATATATATACTTACTTTATATCACCTTCCTTATATTTAATTGATTATAGTAACAGATTATTAAGTGTGATTCTTTATTGCTGAGATCATTATTTGCCAAGTTGAATAAATATTCCAGCAAAATACTGCTTCGGAAAAGACTCCTCAAAGCTGATTATGAAAGGCCGATGTGGAAGAATATTTGTTTTGCGATGTACACTGAAGCCCACAGTGAAGCATTGACATTTTAGGAGTCTTTTCAGAGGCATTTTGCCCCAGTCATAACAACAGTCTGTAGAGGCGCATACCCTGCTGTGTGGATAAACGGAGCTGCAGTCTGAATTCTACAAGAGAATCGCTTCTCAATCCGAAGGCCATTGGTGAGCAGTTACTGAGAGCATCACAATCGGGATACAAGGATGCTCCTGTCTTTCGGAATGTACGTTTGTTTGTGACTCTTTTCTGTGCTTTTTTCAAATCCAATACTTTTTTTTTGACAGAAATGAAAGTTGCGATTTTGTGAAGAGTGCCTTAGACACAAGGCTGACTGTCTTCTCACTAAAGTTCATACTAACCGTCTTGAAGCCAACAAAATGATCTTACACACCAAGCCTCCTATAGATGGGAATGAGTGTCCATAACATGCTTGTTTTACGCCTTAAAACACATTTTAAAAAAAAAACTAAACAAAAAAACAATTTCAGGTTCAGGTTTTGTGGACAGACCCCCTGACTCTTATTATAAAGTGATACTATTCATACCAACAAACCCCATGCAAAAACTATAAAAGGCTGGATTGTTTATGTGGCCATGCCAAAAGCAGAACCAGACGTGTGTAAAAACAGCTTTATGAGACCAAGCTGGCTAACTGAGAAACGCACAGATCTTCAGTTCAGACAGGAATAGCACAGGCCATGCCTTTAATAGACATCTTGCTTCAGACTGGACTAAAACACTGGCTGTCTGCAGTATGCAGTTGTTAACTCCTATCTATTCAATCACACCCCCAACTGCCGTCATTACCAGGAAAGTATTCAGTCTAGTCAGGGTGGAAGGTTTTCAAATACAACCCCCACCAGTAATCCCAGTATAGAGCACGACAGGATAGAGACTGGAAGAGGCCCAGATAGAGGGGGTGAGGCAAAGTCCGACCACTACAGACTGGGAGAGGTATGTGCTCTTCATTAAAACAGGTTTCTATAATGACATTGGATGGAGAATATCTTGGTACTACTTTTGGGACGGACTACTCATTTAAATCTTACAGTTGAATTTTCAAGGAAACCTCTTAATTGTGGCCAGTCATGGAACCAACAAAATGTCTTAATAGTAAAGGTTTAACACTGAAGTCAGTGTAATCCGCTGTAGAATATGGCCTGTCGCTGTTAAAAGTGGTCGTTTTTTTTTCGCCATTTCTGGCAGAAAAATGTAGCAATGTTCTTACTCATAGACATCGCATCCTAAAATACATTTGCATCGTTCGATTCATGGAACAGGAAAGCAGGATGTTTTATTGTATGTATGTGTAGATTTTTTATTTTATTTGTTTTATACAGTTCATGATTTGCAATCTTTATAGTTCTAGTCTGTCAGACAAAAAGGTGAAATCCGGCACAAATTAACCCCTGAAAAATAGTGACTTCAAACAATGATGCTAACCACAGCTTTAAAACCCAGTGGCTCACCTCTTACTGCGTTATCATCTGTTTCTTGGTGCGTTGATTGTGTTTGGTACTTTGTTATGGAACATACAGTGCATTAAATACTGTTCCATTTACTCCATGTTAATAACACAGTAACTAACTACAGTGCTCCCTCAGTAAGTCACTATTCAAGAATTCCTGAGTTTGGTTAATTCCAGGTTATGTTGACAGTAAATTGTATATGTACTATACTGGTTAAGCACCTGTCACTAATCCACAGATTTCAGTATTTCAGTTCTTGATGCGTAAGCCAGATATAGCTAAATGAAGAGGGAGCACTGTACTTAATATACACTGTACAATATCAATTAAAATGACATTACAATACAGATTTATCAAATGACCCAACAAGGGACACAACACTCTAGCAGGTGCATTAAGACCATATGAACGACTATGTTGCTGCAGACACCAAACTAGAAGAAAATGAAAATATTTTGAACACAATGAAATGAGGGCCAGTGATAAGGTTCGTCGCACTAAGCACGCTGATTAAAGCCTTGCTTCTACTTCCAGAACTCATTTTCCAGCACGATGAACTCCTCATGTGATTCACACAGAATGCACGAGAGTCTGCCGTGGAAGAGGAAGAACTATTGTACTCATGACCAGGACAGCCTGCAAAAGGCTTCGTCCCTTGTGGCTTATTTGGTTTCCTCACACTTGAAACAGTTTGACGCATTCCACTACAAACCTCTCCGAATTCTCTGTGACCTGGAGAGGCAGAGCTATAGAACTGTATACGTGGGCTGTAGTTAACCAGTTAAAGACCACCCATCTACAGACACTGAGGTAAAACCCATACATGGCTGAAAAACCCATAAGAGGCCTAGTTCACTGCTTTGGGTAGGCCTGGGTTCAAATCTTGCGACTCAAGTCACAGGTGAAAATAGTCGTTAGATATAGAATCCACAAAACAAACAGCACACAACTGGTCCAGGATTGACCTCAATGTACAGGTCAGTAGGTGCACTCGCTCTCTCACTTGTGAATGCTCTTCCTGCTACACTTTTACTTCCTGTGTCAGATTCACTCACTAAAGTGAGGCTCTCAGGTCAAACCATGGAAATTGACCTCAATTACAGGAAGTGATATGGTACCAGGAAGAAGGAAGTGGATAGACCTTACTTTGATACAGTGATGTATCGCCATGAATATATTATATTACCATGTCTAATATTAAGCACATGCATGTTTGCAGCTGTCCTTAATGTCACTATTACAAAATGGGAACAGTTTTCATTTTCTTCCGCGTCTGCCTTATTGGCATAATCTGAAATTATAAAGTTACTTTTCTACTCCGAGATCCTGCTCTTTCAGCCATGTTTCTCCGCATGGGGATGGGAATGTGTTGTTCTGTTACCAGCTCTGTGAATGTGTTTCTGATCACCGAGCATTTCAGATATTCTGGGACTCTATGAAATTTGAATCTCTCCCAAAAAGCCTATGTGCTTCCTATTATAACATTATAGTTAACTGGTGCCAGACACTGAATTAGCACCAGACCAGACTGTCCTTAAACGCCCCCAGATCTGAGAAACCCATTCCCCTCTCGGTCGCAAATACCTCCAGATTGTGCTGTGCAGCACTGCCTTTTTCTTTATAGACTAAACTAACATAGGCTAAATCTATCACAGTAATTATGTAAGGGATGAACAATGCAAAATGGTGAATCTGTGAAAATGATCAGATTCATCTTTGAGTTGTTATCCCACTTATAACGTTACTCATTCAACTGATATCATTTCATAATTTATATCTCCCACTTAAGACAAGCAGATACTCATGTTCAGCCTGGGATTACCCTTAAAAATAATAGTTTGGTGCAATCCAGGTGGATTCACTGGTTCTGTAAAATGTTGTGAAGAATCGAGCAGTGGATTATCAGGGTATCCTGTTGTTGCAAACGAATGAATGAGATAAAAATGTATTCAAGCTGTACTGAATACGAAAGCAATAACACACGACAGGGTGTTCCAGCATGGTCCAATATTGGCACGCCTCGGGATGCTCTTTGACACAAGGCGAAGCTTCGTTAAACAGCCCGGGCCTGCGGATTCTGGATAATATTTGAACACCCTGGAGTGTGTTGCTGCACTGCGAAAATGGCGGCCACACCCTTCCTCTCCCCTCCCAGAGTTCCAAGCTGTGCTGGTTTGGTGACATATCTGCACAGGTTGGAACACTTGTGAGCCAATGAGATTACTCTCTCTATTCTTGCCATTTTATGAGAACATGTCTTGAATGAGATATCCTTCAACACTGTATGATCAGGATTGTTTGTCAATCGGACTAAAAAGCAGACCGTAGTTCTTGATAACCGTCTCATCTCCGTGCCTGGCACTTATATCCCTACACATCACATGAAGAGCAAAGGGAAAAAATAATTGATTTTATTTATAGTGTCTTGTTGTAGGGTTATAGGAGAGCCAACGGCTAAGCATTGTGCAATATCAGAACGAGCAGAAGTGAACGGACGGAGGTTGAAAGAGAGTCTAAGGTGATCACTGTCTATACAACCCACACACAGACAACACCATCCTATAACTCTAATACATACTGCTTTACTATTAATACCAACTTTTATTTAGTGCATTGTCAGTGTCATTGAAAAGAGGGTAAATGCCGATGAATGTTAAGTGGCTGAGGTGTGCGAGCCCGATTGTCATCGTTTTGAATGGCTTTTGCAGTAGAATGGAATTCCGAGAGGTGCCTCGGGTATGATTTTAAAAAGCAGGTGGCTGATCTGGAGAATACAGAGCCGTGAAAACTGAAAGTGGCACAGCTGATGTCATGAATATGGTTTCTCCGTGATCGGTCTTGGAACATTGGGCTCTGAGAAACTTGGGC
>NW_024472077.1:0-1099 GCF_017654505.1 Polyodon spathula | reverse complement strand
TCTGATTGGCTGAAATATGCTGAGCGGTCTAATGTATCATACAGCACTGTACAGTATTACTGAAGGTGAGGATGAACGCACAGTTTGAAATAAATACAGTACGAGCCATAGTGATGACAGCCATAGGAAACACAGCAAAAAAATAACACCCAAAATTGGACTGTACATTGCTTCAGCATGTTTGTGTTTATTAAAAAAGGTGATTAAACCATTATCTGTGCCCTTTGACTTGTAACATACTGACAGAGATAGATAGACAGACAGACAAACAGACAGATAGATAGATAGAAAGAGATTGACAAAGCATACTGTGTTAACTGTATTTTTCAAAGCAAAAAAATAAATAAAATCTTTTATAAATGGGTATATACATACAGTATTTAGATATTTAGTTATGGTGTGTTCCTCCCTAACCATATATCCAATATTAACTCACTATATTTGAAGCAAACGCAAGGGTTAACTTCACTAAACTCGCTTAGTACTCTGATTTCGTGCACAGGCTGCAACGTAATTTATGTTGACAACTCGAGAAAAAAAAAGTTGGCAGCGGTTCAACTAAGGTTAACCAAGGAAACGGGACGAGAGAAGCGATTCAAAGCTCCACGGCTTCGTGCTTTCAACTCGTGCCCTGGGATCGAATGACAAATACATTGGACCGTACGTACCCCAGAATAATTTACCATGGGGGGGGGGGGGGGGGGAGGTCATATAAATCTGGTTATATAATTTCGTTTATGACTCGTGAGATTACTATAGATAAGATCATGTTCAATAAGATTTTAGATTCGGGGGGGGGGGGGGGGGGGGGGGGGGGGGGCATTTTATAAGTGCAATAACACCTGAACAACACAAACTCAGCTAGACATGCAGGTATTGGATCATATTCAAGATATTATGTTTAACAGTTGTATTATAATGTATCTATACAAATCACAAGCGAGTTTGATCCTTTAAAAAAAATCCTTTTAAATCTTATGAATTGCGACTGTATGACGAGTCATGTTTTACAAAAACACACTGTGCATAAGATAACGCTATAACACATAAATATTAACGGTTGTCTGGTTTGATAGACTGTATATCTGCAAATATGTCA
>NW_024472076.1:0-593 GCF_017654505.1 Polyodon spathula | reverse complement strand
AGCTCTTCTGGCAAACTCTGCATGTGGGAGGTATTTTTTTGTAATTCATGTTTTTGTTTTAGGATGGTCCCCCTGATCCCCCTTTAACATCCTCCAATCAAGTATGTAGCTTATCCTCAACAGGATCTTTTTAAAGGCTGGGTTCCCATGCAGCGAGAGGAACGGAATGTAGAGGGGACGAGAGGTTGTCGAGGTAGAGGCACCTCTGTGTGTGTGTGTGTGTGTGTGTGTGTGTGTGTGTGTGTGTTGGCTTCTATATTTTTAGATTATAAACCTGCCTTTGTGAGGTCTACAAGTAGCGGGCAAACTACTGTAGCTTGCTGTTGGCAGTAAACCTCTATCTACAGGAAGTGACTAGTGAAATGTACCTTTCACAACTAACTAAGTTTCCATTTACTGTTGCCGAATACTTATATGACACACAGGCTTGGTACACGGTGTAGTTCCCGACAGCCCATCGTTCTGTAGATAAGAGAGAGGTTTGGGTTTACTTAACTTTCCATTCTTTTTCTTGTAGAGAATCACTCCTGATCGTCTTTTTTGCCTATTTTATGTATTGTGTTGTCATTTATGTGTATTTTGTTAGTCTGTGG
>NW_024472075.1:0-25000 GCF_017654505.1 Polyodon spathula | reverse complement strand
GGGGAATGTTTTAATGATAATATCCTGTGAAGCAATTGACTTAATTTGCAATTAATATAAATACATATTTACTGCTTAGTGGTTAATTACACCTGTACTGTGTTAGCAGGTGATAACTCACCCGGTAAACTACTTTTCCTGTCTTTTATAGTAAAATTATGTCTATAACAGCACTGCTTTGTGTTTGCTGTTATGATATAGTTACATATAGCTCAGTAGTGGAAAGGGTTGCACTTTGCACATGTCTTGTTGGTTTGTGCATACTTGGTTGAAATTGCACTTGCTTTATTTGATATACTTTGATATGTTAGTCAAAGTATTATTATGACTTGTTTTTTTCTGTTTTGTATTTATTTCTAAGTTCTTGTGTTAGCTTGCTGATGTATTCTGTACTTTAATATTCAGACAGCACACAGGACCACACTGCTGCTGATGACTGCAGTAATGCGCTGATTATATAAACTCTGCTATCCTACATGGATTGACCCTTCCACTCTCAGTGTCTAAATGAACACGTTGTGACTTTTTATTCTCGTCTGTGTGCCTTTTCTCCTTTGATTACATCCCAGGTGTGCACCACTGCCCTATAAAACCAACCTGTGAGAAACTCTGAATTATAAGGGGCTTCATTGGGAGTTCCAACCAAAATGTTACATACAGTGTCTTTTACTATACGGAAAATAAACCGTTAGTTCTGCAGAACGATAAACAAACAACCCGGGGTGTTAAATCGGGATTCTCTAAAGTCTTCTTCTTTATAGTTCTGTTATAACCAATGCTTTATGTGTTTTGTTGGAATGCATAAGTATGGTCCCTAGACCGTTGTTATGGAAAACAAAAAACAAACCATCCCTTTCTTACTCGTAATCTTTTCTTGCGGAATCACCAGTTTTTTTTTTGTTTGTTTTGTTTTCTGATCAATGTTTCATATTTAATGACCAGCTGGGTCGTTGGTCCACACTCCTTAGAAACAAACATTGAAACAGTGTTCGTTTTATTCAGAGTACACATTACTGTTTGCTGCTGGCGAAGAATACACGACGAAACAAATGTGATTCATTTCTTACCAGACTTTGGATACGTGACAAAGAAAACATCGCTGTCTCTGATCTCAAAGTCCTCCAGAGAGTCGATGTACTCTGGTGTGACTTCATCCTTTGGGAAGTTAAATCCCTTGTATTGAAATGTATAGGATTCCAGAGACTGGGCTGCGGTGCCTGCCATGGCCGGGAGGGAGGAAGTCACTGGAGGTACACGACAGAGAGACTGTGCTCTTTGAACAATGGGCCAGAGTTTATGTTGTGTCCAATCTGTTCAAACACACATGCGGTGCAAAAGTTCAATTTCACTGCTGTACATTTTGCCTTATCTGAATCATCCAAGCAGAATAACTAATCCTCTAAACTTGTAGATTGAAAATCCACTTTGCCCTTATGGGAGAAAGTAAATTAACATGCTCCTATATGTGGGAATACATAATGGTAGGTATAGATATAGATATATAGATACTCATAACGTCATAAAGCATCGGCATTCCGTTCATGAATAAGGCAACATATGTCGTTTCCAAGCTTTTAAATCTGTACTATCTTGATCAAGTTGTGGCACTTTTTTCTGGATAGCATTGTCTGCTTCATCACTTTCTTCCTGCAGTTTAAAACAGTAGATTGCTCAGACCTGTATCTTCTGCTGTCACGGTTTGTATTGGTTGATTTGGAACCATCTTGTACTTGTGTCTTCTTTCAAACACCTCTAATGAAGTCAATGTGGTTGGCTGATCTGACTGGCACAGCTAGATTTCACAAGCTTGATGACAAAGGTGGCTGCTTCTGGATCCACATGATCAGGAAATTGGGTTATTCTCTTGAGGCACTGAAATGTTAGTCATAGGTGGTCAGTTTGCAGTAAAGTGTGAAAGGAGGTATAACTGCAGTGTACAAAAATGAAGAAGGTATAGGTGGAGATTAGAGGACCAAGAAAATCAACAAAGGTCCCATTCATACTTCAGAATTCTGATCAAATCAATTCAAAACTCGTCATTCTGCTGGCTCCACCCCTTCTCCCTGAGCTATGCCATAGCTACAGCGCTTCTCAATGAAAACCGCAATGGAGTAAATACAGGTTTGTCAGGAATAGAAAACAAATACAGTTGGATTTTGTTTAATGTATATTAACAATAAAGCAGTATGAAATAGAGTTGTAGGACTGTGAGCGTCTGTGTATGGGTGATATTAGCACATGCAGCACCTCAACAAACCTCATCATTCAGCCTTGGTCCACTGTACTCCTGGTGACATTCCCACATACATTTGCCATCCTACGACCCTATCACTGAGCTATGACATCATCCCTTAGTCATAATGGTATGACATCACGACCACCATCTCCCCAGCTGTTTTATTAAGGTAGTGGCTGGAGTGTGAAGGGAGATGCAGGCAGCCTTGTGTAAGCTCTGGTTTAGCTAGAATATAAACAGAAGCAAAAAGATTTTTTTTTTTTTTTTTATTAAATACTGATGTTTGGATTTAAAAAAAAAAATCATTTAGGAAGGGTAGAATACGACAATGAAGGAGGAGTCTGCTACAGAGGGAGAGAGCTGTAAGAAATGTGACGTGTGCAATGCAGTTAGGGAAAGACAGGATAGAGCGCGAGACGAAGGCGCAGTCGTTTTAGAACTGGTGCCTATAAGCGAGATCTGGAGGAAATATAAAGACAATGAAGATAAGGTTCCACAGGGGCAGGAGGAAGGGGGGGCCAAACCCAAAGGAGGTTCAAAACCCCAGACTAAAAGCAAAGCACCTGGAAACGTGCCCAGGCTGGATCCTGCGAACACCGTTCAGTGCTTGAAAATGATTAATAAGCGGCACGCTGTGGTGAGCAGTGGTTCAATTCAGAGGTCTCAACGGCCGCTGAGTAAAACAAGGGGTACGCCAAGTGGAATCAGTGCTCAAGGGGCAGCCGCCATGCCGTGGGATGATGTGGAGGTGGAGGAGGAAAATGAGGATTTGTGGGCTGAGTTGTGTGAAGGTAGAAAACATTCAAAGAGGCAGCTAATGGACTATATCCGCTGTGTGGTCTTGAAACAGATGAGTCGACAGCATTGTCAGGACACAGGGCAGCGAGATGATGGCTACATCATTTTAGATCTAATGCCCATGACTGAAACAGTGAGGTTTGAGCCACCGAGGCCCCCACCTCCCAACACTGATCCGCTACAGCTCACACACTCTGAAACGCAAACCGAACTGGAGAAAGCTTCAACAGTCACTGCCGAGCCTGAGGATCAAACCCAGCAAAATGATCCCACAACGGAGATGGAAATACAGACTCCGCTACAACCAAGGACTGCTGATCCGAGGGTCAACAAGGTTAATGAGCCAGGGGTCAACAAGCAAGGGGTCAACGAGGTCAACGAACAAGGGGTCAATGAAGACAATAAGCAAGGGGTCAATGAGGTCAATGAGCCAGGGGTCAACCAGGACAACAAGCAATGGGTCAATGAGCCAGTGGTCAACAAGGTCAATGAGCCAGGGGTCAACGAGGTCAACGAGGAAGGGGTCAACGAGCCGGAGAAGCAAGAACCTCCCGGGGATCAAGACGCAGAGTCCGGCAACCGTGCGAAACGCAATAAAAAGAAAAGGAAGAAAAAGAGGTTTTGTATTTGTGGCTTTTAGCTGCTCTCCACCTGCTCAGGGGTTGAGCCCTGCAGGAACAGAACGTGAATAAATGCACCTGATTAAAGAATACTCCTTCCTGCATTCGCCTGGATTTTTATTCTTCCAGCAATCTGATCACAATAATGTTACAGTGCTGACTGCAGTGCACAAATCCTACTTTACTGCACCATGATCCTTCACAGATTCTGCACCATGTATAGGAAATGTGTGCAATAAAAGAATAAAAATCTGTAACATCCTGTAAAATAGCTAGAAACCTTCAATAAATTATAGTTTGAAACTACTGCAAGTGCCTGGCTTTGTGTGTTTAAAAGTACAAAGCTGTCAGAAACAAGCAATGTCTAATTAATAAAAGAAACACAGTATGTATTTTACTGGGACCTGTATTTGGATGTGTATTGGTTTCTTTTAGGTTTTACATTAGAATATATGATTCAGTGTTTTAAAGTTATGAATATCTCCTGTTACAGTAATGCTGTCAGCAACTGACCACAAGATTTAAAAAAAAAAAAAAAAAAAATTGTTTTTGTTTTTTTGTTTTTTTAATGGCTTGATTTTTACTAGAATGATGTCATAAAGAATGATCTCATAATGACCGTTGCCATGGCCACAGTCACTGCAGCTGGGGTGTAGACAGAAAGCGGGGTTCAGAGGCACTGCAATGGTGACAGGAATGGAAATGAGAGGTGTGCGGCTGTGCTTCCTCGTTGGGGTCTTTGTGCTGGGTGAGGGGGTGACAGGGGGCATGAGAGACCCCCAGATCCAAAAACAAGCAAAACTAACAGAGAATCCAGTGAAATCAGTGAATCCAGTGAATCCAGCAGGTAATAAGAGCCAACTCCAATTTTATAAACCAAGATTCATGTACAAAGTAAGGTCCTATACAGGGCTTGCATAAAGTCGCATGACTTGGGGTCTATGAACACATGTTGCGGTTTATCTAGCCAATGTAGAGTGCTGAATTTTGGCACTAGCACAGAACAAGCCCATAGCAACTGTATAATGCAATAAAAATTGCAAATGACACAACAGCCCCCCCTCCCCCTTTTAAATTGTGTCCTCATGCCTTGTTCAGTCCCAGCACCAAAATGTAATTCTACATCGGAGAGATAAGCCACAGCATGTGCACTACATAGCCCAAGGGACAATGGCAAAGATATGACAGGTTATGTAAAAGGCTTTTAACCAAGAAAAACCGATAAAACACCACAGATACAACAAAAATGAAATCAGTGTACAGCCAATATATATATATATATATATATATATATATATATATATATATATATATATATATATATATATATATATATATATATATATATATATATCCAGTGTAGCTGGGCAATGCCCCTCCTTCCTGACTTGTACAGTAGTCTCTGGCTAAGAGAACACCCTTGTTCTCTTAGACAAACTATTCTCTAAGATGGAGTTAGCCACTAGACATAATATGAATCAATAAATAAATAAATATGCATTACTTGTCATGATGCACGTGCATCAACATATGAAATTAACTGAGTAAGTGAAAAGCAATAGGCAAGTGTACGTTGATAAACTGTAATAATAAAGTAACAGACAAACTGACGTTAATAAACTAACTGACAAACTAAATTAACAAAGCACCCCTGCATGTTAAAAAATGCAGCAGCAGCTCTAGATTAACTATGAATACATGTGCAGGAGCAATATTCAAATAAACACTGAAAACAACGAAAAATGAAATTCATAAAAAAAAAAAAAAAAAAAAAAAAGCCCTAGTTATGTATTACAACACAGATCCGAAGCAGAAATAAAAAGCAGAGGAGTGAAGCTGGATTCAGTACTGGATTCTATTTTTCTATTACATAGTTTTCCTGGTTTGAATTGAGATTGAAACTGTGGTCCAATCAAGTACACCTTTACCACTCCATGTGCAATGGAATACGTGAGCCCAATAAAGGCACTATATTCTATTCTTTGGTTATCTCCGTGCTCATTAATAGATGGAAGAATCTGTGTTGTCAGAGCTCTGTACCGATCCCTGTCCTCTCTCTGCTCTCCCAGAGAACACCACTGTAGTCCAGGAGGTGCAGAAGTTTGTAGCCTCAGCGACCGGAGAAGGATTGGACGATTTCAACATGGTGGCCAGCCAAGAGCAGGCGAGTTCTGGCTCCACACCTTGCAAAGTGCAGGACAGCCTCTTCCACGTGGAGCTCGCCCTCCTCGGAGTGCTGCTTTTTTTTTTACCCACGATTTCATGGTAGGGCTAGTGTGCTAGAGAGTGCTAGTCTGCTAGAGAGAGCTTTATTTAGTATTGTTGAAAGAGATAATAGCTCGAACAGATTTGAAGAGTTGATGATGTTTATTAAAGTGCATAGTGCTAACAATTCCAGTGTAGGGTTGTTGTTATTTATATTTATAGGTATATCAATTATCCTAAGCCTTACATTAGTAGTCAATAGTTATTTAATATGAATTTAATAAAATATCAATGACAAGTCTTGAACAATGGTAAATGTTAACAATTTAATTATATTTATTAAAACAATAATATCCATAGTTACTGATAGTACAAAAACAGATCACCACATTTTTTTCTTAGAAGGGAATATTAGACATCTAGCTTTAACAGTTAATAATAATTAATAATTGACCAATATTACCTGACCTGGGAGAACCACTCACCTTATGACAAAGATCATCACAATTATAAAGATACAGGTTTGAAAGATACTATATGGGAGTCCATTTGAATAGACTGGATAAGCCTGGTGTGTATGATTTATTGTCATATGTATTGAAATACCGTTAGAGAAGACACTCATAACTTCCACATCATGTTTATAAGTTTCATTGCTTATAAATGTTATGAAAAAAATACTACTGTATTCAAAATCTGTCCTTTTAAAAACATATATATGTTAAAAAAAAAATTGGCTTGATTTTACCAGAATGATGTCATAAAGAATGATCTCATGACAACCGTTGCCATGGGCACAGTCACTGCAGCTGGGGTGCAGACAGAAAGCGGGGTTTAGAGGCACTGCAATGGTGACAGGAATGGAAATGAGAGGTGTGCTGCTGTGCTTCCTCGTTGGGGTCTCTGTGCTGGGTGAGGGGGTGACAGGAGCCATGGGAGACCCCCCAATCCAAAAACAAACAAAACTAACAGAGACTCCAGTGAAACCAGTTAATCCAGTGACTCCAACTAGACTTAATGCAGTGACAAAGATATGGATTACAACACGGAGCCAAACATGGCAGACAGCCAATGAAATGGCTGCATGACTGGCCCTACTCAGTAATGTGTAGCGTCAAGCTTGCTGAATACTGAACAGTGAAATTGCTGTGACATCACACTGTCAGTGAGTGATGGCAATACATACTAGGTCATATTTACTGTAAGTCTTTGGTTATCTCCATGCTCTTTAATATATATGTGACAGAATCTATGCTATCAGATCACTGTGCCGATCCCCACCCTCTTTCTGCTCTCCCCAGGGAACTCAGTCAAGGTACAGAAGTTTACAGCCTCGGCAAGTTCGGGCTCCACACCTTGCAGCGTGCAAGACAGCCTCTTCCACATGGAGCTCGCATTCCTCGGAGCGCTGCTTTCTTTTTACCCGCGATTTCATGATAGGGTTGGTGCAGCTTCTCATTGAAACAGGCTTGCTACGCTACGGCTGCTACCTGTGTGCTGACCTGAGCACCCTTAATCACAGATATTAAACTGTGTTACTTATCTATGGGGGAGTCACAGTGTGGGATCAAAGAGACAACTTGTATTTGGTATTGTATGAGATAACAGTTATAACAGGTTTGAAGAGTTGATGCTGTTTGTTAGATTAAAGTACATAGTGCTAACAATTCCAATAAAGCATAACTATATTATATTTCTATAATTTATTTGGTTTTGAAATGTCCTCTGTGAAAAACGCACACATTATGGTAAAGGTTGATTTTATTTTGTAATTTGTGAAGCTGCTAGAGAACGCTACTTGCAGCTACTTCAATGCTGTGCTTTCGGACAATTTCCTAAAGTCGCACGATGGAACTGAGTCGCCATTGAAAGCAGTGATTAGTTCTCATGAGTCAGTGCATCTAGCTTCTGGGAGTTTGAGTTGTTGTTTTTCTTTTTGTTTTGTTTTTTTTTTTTTTTTTTTTTTTTTTTTTTTTGTTTGTTTAGTGGAGAAATATTTAAATAAATATTCTCGAGAACAGTCATTGTTAATAAAAAAAAAAAATCAACCAATCACGACAGCATCTCATCACAAGTGTCAGTCACATCAACCAATCAATACAGCATCTCATCACAAGGGGAGTCTCATCAACCAATCACGACAGCACCTCATCACAAGTGCAGTCTCATCAACCAATCACAACAGCATCTCAGCACACGCGCAGTCTCATCAACCAATCACAACAGCATCTCAGCACACGCGCAGTCTCATCAACCAATCACGACAGCATCTCATCACAAGTGTCAGTCACATCAACCAATCAATACAGCATCTCATCACAAGGGGAGTCTCATCAACCAATCACGACAGCACCTCATCACAAGTGCAGTCTCATCAACCAATCACAACAGCATCTCAGCACACGCGCAGTCTCATCAACCAATCACGACAGCATCTCATCACAAGTGTCAGTCACATCAACCAATCAATACAGCATCTCATCACAAGGGGAGTCTCATCAACCAATCACGACAGCACCTCATCACAAGTGCAGTCTCATCAACCAATCACAACAGCATCTCAGCACACGCGCAGTCTCATCAACCAATCACGACAGCATCTCATCACAAGTGTCAGTCACATCAACCAATCAATACAGCATCTCATCACAAGGGGAGTCTCATCAACCAATCACGACAGCACCTCATCACAAGTGCAGTCTCATCAACCAATCACAACAGCATCTCAGCACACGCGCAGTCTCATCAACCAATCACAACAGCATCTCAGCACACGCGCAGTCTCATCAACCAATCACGACAGCATCTCATCACAAGTGCAGTCTCATCAACCAATCACGATAGCATCTCATCACAAGCGCAGTCTCATCAACCAATATTTACACATTTTATACTGTACATTTACAGTTTTTTTACAATTGCTTTGACTCATTTTTCAATACATTGTTCCAATATGCATAACTCTTAACACAAGATGCTGAACTGCTAATTTTGGGTCAAAATCCCATGCAGAGTGCAAAATAAATTCTACTGTGTCAAATGAGATAAATACATCATGCAAAAGCAAACCATTGCACCAAAACATCAGATGCTGTGATCACTGAAGTTTAATCATTAAAGCTATGCTACCATAGCAACCCACAGAATAAAACATATTCTAAATAATATACAGTAAGCATTCAGTGATATTCTACACAATTGCATCAAATATCATGTAGATGTATATGATCAAAATCCTGTATACATTGCAAAATGAATGCAGTGGAGTCAGCCATGCGACAATAAAGACACCAAAAGCAAATAATGTGTCCAAAACATCGGAAACTTTGTTTGAACATTTTCTTTTTAATCTTTGAAACACAATAACATAAACGAGTCTTACATAACAATAACGAATACTGCTGTTGGAAAAAAAACAAAAACAAAACTATAGTAATAGAAAACTCAAAGCTTTAGTGATGAACTAATTATCAATTACGCTGCCTTGCATTCTCACAAAGAGAAAGCGATTTGCAATTATGACCCCCAGTTGTTAACAGGTGATCAAATAGTTAAAAACTCTTAAGTGTTATCATTTGACAGTGTATCATTATGTGTTAAGAGTTGTGCACATTGGGTCTCTGTATTGAAAAATGAGTCAAAAGCAATCGTAAAAAAATTTAATAACTGCATTTCAAAATTAAATATCACTTGATCAACTTTGAATGCTTCTTAACAACATCCTTTACCGGCGTATCACTATGAGTGTCGCTTCAACGTTTAACAAAGAAAACACTTAAACTAAAATGTACTCTGTCGCCAAAGCAGACCAGTGTCAGGCTGTGGAGGAACATGTGATCTGAGTGTGTAAAAAGTCACATGATAGTGGAACTATATAGTTTTTATGTCTTAAATTGGCTGTCCAGTATGTCAATCAGTCTGGGGCTGTGTAAAGTATTGCAAAATGATGCGGCATGGGCGGGTGTTTTTCTCCAAACAGATAAGCTGTGAGTGTGGCCAAAGATCTTCTATCTATAGACGGTCTTTGCTGTGGCGCTAAAGTGTTTGATTGCATATTCAGTCCGGGACCTGGACTTGATCTTTACATTTCGGGACTGTCCGTCCAATTAGGGACGGGTGGTCACTATAACTGGAACCAGTAGAAAATCTAAGGGATTATCATATCTACAGCCGGTGGGAAAAAAACTCAAAAAAGCTTTGTTTATTGTATTGGCCTTTTCATTGGTTATTATATTTCAATAAAATAAAAAACAACATTTTAGATTCAAGTGATACATTGAATTAAAAGTCAGTGGCCGAATGTTTTATTGAATCTATACTTGTGACAGATAACCTATTAAGGTCTGTGTGTGTGTTTTTTTTTTTAAAGAGTTTCCTGATTTAAGTGTGGCCGACGTCCCCAACGCTGCTGGGAGTTGTAGTTCTGAGTAGTTATTTCCCCAGTTGAATTCCGCAACGCTTGCCTTGTTGTTTAACTACAGGTCCCATAACCCCCCTCAAGGTCATGTTGAGTATGACGTGACAGAGTACAGTCATTTCGCTGGTGTAAGTTTTACACGCACTTAGTACTAATACGCGTGTAGTTGTATTGTGGATTTGTAAACACAGCCAGCGAAACCGACGAAGGGTTTGTTTATTTTGGCTGCATTGAACTTCAGTGAGAGCTATTTGAATCAGAATCTTTTGATCAGTAACTTAAACGGTAAGTAATTGCAACATCTAGACTTTTAATTTTTACATACGACTGAGCTCGACATCAAAAAGAAAACTTTGCTGTCTGCTGTCAGTTTTATGTAAGTAACACGTCACCACGCATCAGCTCGGGTCAGCGAGCTCAGTGAATGCATCGGTTGTGTTTTATTTTCTGAATCCTTTCTGACATGATTTTATTACACTTTAAACGAAGTGGTTGATCGTACTGGGGTCTCATAGTCATTAATGTGTCAGGCCTAAAAGTTCTTCTTAAGGGACGTTTTACTGCAGTTTATCGATGTGTGTGATGCATCAGACCCTGCAATATATGTCTTTACGAGAAGAATTAATACAGGTGGTTTCAAAACACCGATAAATTGCTAAAACAAGAAAGTCTCCACGTCCTTAACATTTCGAACTGCTCCATCATTGTTAGTAACGATTAAGGGGACCTTTCTCTGTTGGATTTTAACACGAAGTTTGATGTCAGCTAAGACTATTTCCCTGAAGAAATGTTAGGATTTGCTCCTTAGGCGGTGAGCAGTACATCAGCAGTATACAGTGTTAGGCACGGGTGTTGCACCGCCGCTCATTTTGAAATGGCTAACCCCCCCAATGTTGTCTAATCAACATGTTTTTTTTTTTAATTGTTCATTTTAAAGGTATGCCAGTAAATACATCAACGTGCGACGAGCATTTAGCTTTAGCTACTTCAAAAAAGATGCACGCATTAGTCTAAGCATTTGATGAGTCTAACTGAAAATATCAAAATGAAATATTTACAAAAAAGTGTGTGACTCTTTATGAACTTTGACTCAACTGCCGACCCATTGGTAGGTATGCATCCAGTAAATTATGCGACGTATCTTTCTGAACATCTATCTGCCATAGATAGATGTGTGTGTAACTGAAATTCTTACCCTTTTATATAAAATAAAAACCAAAAATAAAGGGTCTTGTTCATAAATGATGACACTTAATCCAAAGCCATTTTTGGCTTAACAAGTGTTTTTTATTTCTTGTACTGTTTGTTTTCAGCCTTAAAGTACCTACTTTGTGAAAGCAGAGCCGAAGTGTACTCTCACCATGGGCGTAGGGCAGTCTCTGGGGCTGCCCCCGGGTTCAGGACCCCATCAAGTGGGCTGCACTGACGTCATGGCAGACCACACCAGAGAGGTACAACAGCCAGGGCCGTCCTGGGACCCTCGGTGACACCCACCACCAACAGGGCACCTCTAGTGTCCAGTGTGCCTAAAACTGGTCTTCTCATCACTTTATTGACAAACAGATTATTGTTCCTTAGGGTTATCTCAATAATTTAAATGGGCTATAGCTAATAAAAACCATTTCATAATTGATACCTAATGTAAATTCTGAAGCTAAAGGAGTGTCTTGATGTTCTGAGTACAGCAGTCGTTATCAGACAGGTACATGCCACTACTTATCGAACCGTGTAAATTCAGCTTGGCAGCGAACAGGCTAAGTAAGTAAAACTACTGATTTTGAAACCGTGTTACAGGCACTGCACCTCCAGTCACGTCTAACGATGCTCTGTTTGGATTTCAGGGGAGTTTTTTCCGCCTGTACTACCCCTGCAAGCCAGAAGAGGGCGTGGAGGAGCAGCCCCTGTGGATCCCCAAGTCTGAGTATGTTGTGGGGCTGGCAGACTACATGAGCCTCAACAAGAGATGGTGTGTCCCCCTGCTGAACCTTGTATTCGGTGAGAGGGGGCGCTAGTCAAAGTGAGGGCTTGCTTACAGCTGTTGCATCAATTAAATAAATTGTACCTGTCATGCACTAACATCCACTATATAAGTCACGGCGCTGTTTTGAAAGAAACACGTAAACACATCTTATGTATCTTAACTTTGCATGCATTACTTTCAGGTAGTCTGTTAAACTTGCACCCTGTTTGTCCCTCGCAGGATCGTTCCGGGTGCCTGTCAGCTGGAACGCTCCTCTGATTCCCGGACGCAGATTCCCGCTCATCATCTTCTCCCACGGCCTGGGAGCTTTCCGGTAAGTGAAGGGAGGAGTCTGATTCCCTATTCAAATCCGTACCGCGAGGAAAATCCGACATCAAACCTGAATATGTACATTTGGTTTTGGAACTTTTACATCCTGGTCAAAAAAATCCTGCTTTGTCTTTATGTTGTTGTGCAGGTTTGCATGGGTGTGTAAGGCTCTGTTTACAGCATTTAGTTGTAAAAGACAGTGAAGAAATGCTGACTAAGAAGTAAACTGGCTTTTACTGTAAATTTACTGCAATGTCAAAGGTCTTAGCCTTACGCTTACAACATTTAACACTTGGCTAATGTTTCAATTATTAACACCTGCAGTCAAGGCTTCATTTGTGCCAGATCTCACCGGATCCCAGGTGTACTCTCTAAGTACATATCATCTACAATAAAAACACTTTCGTTCTGTGAGTTTAATGATGAAAGTGTCATGATATATTTTACGATTACTGGTATTTGTACAGCCCAACAGGGAAAAGCCAAAAAACTAGCATTTTTAATAACAGTGTCGTCGCTCCTGTTCGTCTGATTAATTGACCCGCCACTGGTATTGTTTAAACCTGAAGATCACGTTAAACAAGGCTAGGCAAAGGATGGCATACAGCCACCAACACCAGCAATAAGGCGCCAAACCCTGATCCGCGAGCAAATGAGAACTTGAAGCATGTACTGGAGCTGCTGTAAATCCAGATCGGTACATTAGGTCTAGAAAAAAAAAAAAAACCTCATTATACCATCCAGCACCTTTTTTTTTACAAGCTAACCCCTGACCAGAGTGTCGTACAGTAAACAAACAATCCTGATTTCTACTTTCAGAAATGCCTGCATTTGTTTGATGTCTGATTTGCAGAACAGAAACCATTCCATTGTGGGCTCTTTGGTAGCTTCCGGAGAGCTGTGAATGAAGGAGGGAGGGTTCTGATTGACTTGCAGTCTCAGTGAGTTGGTTCTCACACCTCCTCTTGTGTTGTAGAACTCTGTACTCTGCAGTGTGTCTGGCGATGGCTTCACACGGCTTCCTGGTGGCTGCAGTGGAGCACAGGTAAGAATTCAAACTTGGCACAGGTCTGAAATATCCCAGTGCTCACATCGAATGAGTTCTTAATCTTGTATAGTCACTATGTATCTTTTTTCCGTGTTCGATGCTGATAATTTTAGAATCTCACGCATTCATTCAAACCCTCGCCCTTAGCGTCTGCTAAGAAAGAAATAATAATAATAATTGACACTATCAGGCAATACAGAATGTTTCCTTGATAGCAGCATGTTTTGCACAGATGCATTCACAATCATAGTTTTGTGCTTATAATCTTTTTATTAACTCTTCACAGCTGTAGTGGCTATTTCACTGTCCTCATAACGTGGAATAACTACAGTGCTCCATGAACGCTCTTGGATCGCATATTCAGTATTAGCCAGATGTGTGTTTTTTTTTTTTTTTTTTTTTAAATAAACTTTAAGGGTTCAGTCTTACATGGAAAGTTTTTTTTTTTGTTAATTGACTTGTTTTAATGGTAATTGCCTTAATAATTGTTTGGTGTTGCTGTGTAATTGTAACGAAGGGATGGATGAAGGGGTAACTGGTTTGTGTGTCCCGGCTTTCAGAGACCAGTCAGCCTGTGCCACCTACCATTACCAGAAGGGACCCCCAGAGTCTCCCCACGGCACCCTGCACGAGGAGTGGGTTTATTACCGCAGACTGGAGCAGGGAGAGAAGGAATTCAAACTGCGGAACTGCCAGGTACTGCCCCCTAGTGGGAGCCTGTAATTTAACTAAAATAAACAAATAACAGTGCATTTTTAAAACAGAAAAATATCACAAAACAAAATATGCCGGCCATAATATTTTAATATTGTAGTGATGCTAGTTAATAACAGGAAACAACAAGGAAATGTACTTATTTACAAATAATTGCAAAGATGTGTCATAGCAAACATTTCCCCTTTGTTTGCTGCATAATTGGGAGTGGTCATATGACCTTCAAATAACAGAAACAGGGCTTCAGACAGACAAGAACAGAGGGGCTAAGAAAGTTGTTTTCTTTTCCTGGTTACATGGTTTATTAATAATGCAACAAAAAGTAAGAATATTGCTGTTTTTATGTATTTGAGATTAGTCTGTACAGTTATACGGATTAAGAAAGGGAAAAGGGTGATTTGAACCGATGCTTATGAAAAGTAAAGTGATTACCATAATAATAATAACCCAAGTTTACTTCTTACACAGACATGTGTCAAACGGAAAGAGACTGTATCTCTAACAGGTACAGTAACCCTGTCACAGACCCTAGTGTGTTTATCCTTCAGCACAGTGGATCCCAGTGGGTCAGTCTGTTTCTCAGCACACAGCACAGCTGATCAACAAACACAATCTCCACTTGTAACCATATTCTATCTGACAGCCAAAATGTAAAATTGACAAGACCGATACGTTTTTGTGGGTTTTGAGACAACAGCGTGTTTAGAAAGCTCTTTGCTAAAAGTCTACAAAAGCTGAATGCATTATAATAAGTTCTATGTAACATTTTCTTTTTTTTTAAAAGAATCTATTCCAGCATATTAATTAGCAAATTTGATCAGAAATGAGCTTGTGTCTAGCGCTCTCACGATTCATATAATTTGGTTAATTCACCTTCAGTTCAGACAGTAATTGTGCAAGTAGTGTATTTTACTGCTTATGTGCCTTCATTCTCAGTATTCACAGTTTTGGGATGTGTCGTGATAGTAAAGAGGCAGCGCTGTGCTGCAGTATGGTGACCTGTGCGTGCACCGTCATTCGTCATGGTTGTTTCATCATGTTTTTTCTTCAGTTTGGCAGGTAGTTAGTTGCTGTCTCAGAAGAGACACAGGGCAAACAATGGTAGTGTTTTAATAGAATTACGCTATCTGTTGTAAATCAGTTAATAGGACTTTGGTTCTGAAAAGAATATGCGGTGTGGGCTTTTGAAATTGAACGATTTACTGTGGCGCTCACGAGCGCGGGCTCAGAGGCATCTTGTTACGCACTCAAGAGCTTGGATTAATGATTCTCCACATCGTAATCCTGTACTAGATAGTTAGATAGTTCAGTGATTCTGAAAGTAGGAGTGCTGAAACTGTGCATTTGGTAAAGCTCCAGTGCAACGCGTTCATCTCGTTCCACTGTTTCCACTTGTGAAATTTGACATTAGCCAGGCTTCCTCTGATCAGGTCACGTTGTGATTGCCTGGATTAGTCGTCTCTAGCCATGGTAATCATTGCTGACAGTTGCAGTTATAATGACAGCATGCTGACATCAGCAATGACAAAGACAGTGTTTCTCAATATACTGACACTGCTGTATAGTTTGTTTTATTGTTCTTGTTGGCATGAAGTTTTAAATACACATTTAAATCTCAATTTTGAAACTGTATGGAAAGTCATTGTTTGATCTATTCGGTGCGAAGGCGCTGCTTGGTTCTAGTTGCCAGATTCACCACAGGCACATGTACCCCAGGCTATATAAGCAAAGTGCCTGCTTTGGTTTGAGAGGCAGTGCAATCTAGTAAATCAGGTTGCTTTTGTATTGCTGACAAAACGCACTACTTGTACAGCCCACCGGCACTAGATGGCGCTGGCTCATACAACTATTTGTACACAGCTGATCTGTCTTGTGTTATATGGTATGTCGACAATGAAAGTCTTTAGCCCTGTAAGGACTGGGGTCATGTTAACACGGTCATACTGAAGTGGACTTCTTGGACTGCGATCATGTAAACATGATAAAAACAACATTTTGTCTTGATGACTTGCAGGGCCGCCATACTTGGCAGTACAGTCTTGAAACGCATATGAATGGATAGGGGAGGGGTTGACATTCACTTCGTGATAGTTTTTTTTGTGTGTGACATCACTGAGAGGGACAATTAGTGTCTAAAGGGTGGACACAGTTTACACAGCCAAGCGGAGACAAAAGCAGAAACAAATCACAGGAACTTGTTTAGAGCAAATAGAAAAAGGGGAATATTTGATATTATGTTAGAACATTTATTCTGTCTCGTGTTTTAATATATCATTTTACAGCATTTATAAATTTAAAGAAACAAGTGGAATGAATAACTATTATTTTATTTATAAATATTTATTTTGAGAAAATAAATCAAGCCTAGTGTCCTATATTGTTTATAACTATCCTGAGAATAAACGTGTATCATATCATGGCAATCACACAGGTAAAACAATGTCTTGTAATCTGCCCAAACGTCAGTATTTTCAGGAAGTATTGTAAGGTCCCTTGGGTTATAGAATAACACATTTTTATACATGTATCTCGAAGCAGAATATATAATAAAAAAATATTGTCTTAAATACTTTATAATGTTCCCCAGAGTGTTCTGAAAAAAAGGACAACGTTTCCAAGATGCTCCTGTAAAAAACTGATTTTTAGTGAATTTTTATAGTAAGAGTCAACGACAGCCAAAAAACACCTGGACCAGGGGGCACATCCCACTGAAAAACGCTTGGTCCTGAAAGGGTTAATGGACTTTAAAACAGTATTTGAGTTCTTGCAATAAGAAGCAGTCAGAATGCTTGGAAATAATATAAAAAGAGGACAGTGAAATACAAATATGAAAGTCATTTGAAGGATGTGACCTATGAAAGTGTCCCGGCTCGGCATCGTTAGGATCAGAATAGCATGCTGGGACTGGAGTGAGACTGTGGAATGATTCAGTGATTCAGTGCAGGCTGCACAGATCCACTCCTCTGGATCCACTCCTCCAGGTTTTATAGGTATCATTAAATAACTAAGTGATTCAGACCTGGCAGGAGGTCAAGATGGTTCAGAGAAATGGTTTAGAGTACAGGTGGAACAAAGACCCGATGGTTCTGGACCTTGAGCCCTGGGATTATGTGCCCCCTGATACAGTGGCTACTCTGCCAGCAGTGCTTGCTGTCATCAGCAGCCCATTCAGGGATGAATCTGGGCAGCCTGTGACCTGATGTGTTAGAACTCCCCATTGCTTCTGTAGCTTTGATTTGTTGTGCATAAGAAATCAAACCACTGTGATTAAAAATCTTCAAACATTTACAACATAGACCAGTTAGTGATTGCATAATTTAATTGATGACTTTAATTGGTCACACATGCAATTCATTTAAAGTAGTGAGAGAAAAGGAACACATGGCCACACATGGTAAAATGCATGAGTCTGTTTAAAAGTTGTTTAAGATGCCTGATTAAAGCACAAAGTGGTCTGACATTTTCACACAGGAGTGCCAGAAGTTTCTATGATTACTGAGCGGAAATTGAAATTCTCACACCTTGAGGTTTTCATGCGTGTTTGGATATGAAGGATATAAATGACAAATGTTGAAGTGTTCTACTGCATGTGCACATGGCTGTACCTGCTCAAGTAAAGGACTGCCTGATTGATTGATTGGCAGGTTCACCAGCGAGTGGAGGAGTGTGTGCGGGCCCTGGACCTCCTGAGTGACATTAACAGTGGGAAGAGCATCCCTGATACCCTGCAGTGTCGCTTCGACATGGCCAGCCTCAAGGTATAGGGCAGGGGCTTGTTTCTATACAGGGCGTTCCAATCACCTTGCTCTCTGTTAAATTGGGCGGCCACACCCACTTCACAACCTGTATTAAAGTGATCTTTACTTAAAGACACCTGAAAGAAATTGAGATGCATCCAATATTAACAATGATGCCTGACTGATGAGATACGCTGTGCTGTTAAGAATATATATAGAGAGAGAGTCTGAGCAGCAATCACTGCTTTAGAAACACTAGGCTGTATATTGCACTTTTCTTGATTAGGTGGTATAGCGAATTGCCATTTATTTAAGTTAAATAGTCAAGGTTTAGTGATATTATTAAGATGATGATATTACAGTTTTAAAGTGATATGTAATTACATGAACCTACAACCTAAAATAATGTGGGTGCCAGTTTTCAACGGTCTCCAATCCATTGTAGTGACTGAAAGATGGAAAATGCTGCCAACATAGCATAAGAAACTGGGCACTGGTCTCCTTTAACAGCCTGCCTGGTCGACAGTGAATGCAGACAAGCCAAGTGACCTGCTTTTCTTGGGTCAGACCCGCGATAGTCACTGTACAAGATCACTGTGTGGGTACTGTAAAAAACTGAAGTTAGTCACTATCAGCATGATTGTATGTACACTCCATTCATTATTGGTTCTTAATTAAAGGGTCAAATTAAATCATTTTAAATTAACCAATGTTGTGTTTTTCTTTCTTATATTGATTTGAAATGTAATTCATAGGTTAGGTATGCCCCGCCCCCCCCCGCCCCGCCCGCCCCGCCCCGCCCTTTCCTGCTGATGGAAGTTGGGATCAGTGGATCAGTTGGTAGACACTGTTTCCCAACACATCCTCAATAACGGTCATTCCTGCTGAAGTGCACCAAACCCTGGGGAGGCGTTTCCTCTCTTTGTGGTTGATGGTTGCTCTGTCAGCAGCATGTGACTGAGATCACAGTGGCAGGGCAGGAGCTGTGAAACTCGTGACCCTCTCATGGTGGCAGAGTCAGAAGGGAGGAAAATGCTGATTTTGATCACTTTTTTTGTGGGTATGACCAGCCCTTATGAATGTTTCCCATCATAGAAAGCTTAGGAAAGTGTAATAAAGCATGGTAAAGCCAGAGGGGGATAATAAATCATGGTAAGCTATGGTAAATGCATAATATAACCATGGAAAAAATACTGCTGAATTACTGTGCAAGTTTACAGCAGTACGGTTAGACAGATACCATTATTATCATTTTTAACCTCGTTTCCAATTAAAAAGTAACGCCAGGACCTCGGTGATTGTTTAGAGGGTGAGTCCCCATGTTGGTCCCCTCCAGCTGGAGCTGTCCTGTTAGGTTTTGTTGGGTGAGTTCTTTGCTCTCCTGTGTGTTTGATGGCTTGTCTGTGTGTGTGTGTGCGCCTCTCTCAGGACTGCATGGATCTGCAGCAGGTGGGGGTGATGGGACACTCGTTCGGGGGAGCCACCTCTCTGGTAGCCCTTGTCAAGGATACCCGGTTCAGGTGAGTCTCCAGCTCCTCCCTTAATGCTGTAGTGCAGACTGTCTCTGCTCACAGCCTCCCATGACCTAGGCTAACCAGTGAATACGTTGAATACTCAGAGAATGTGCCATTCACTTTGGGTCTCCGAGTTTCGTCCCTGTTGTGCAGGTGTCTGACCCCTCTCTCCCTGCTCCCTGTCTGCTCTGTGCAGGTGTGCAGGTGTCTGACCCCTCTCTTTCCCTGCTCCCTGTCTGCTCTGTGCAGGTGTGCAGGTGTCTGATCCCTCTCTCCCTGCTCCCTGTCTGCTCTGTGCAGGTGTGCAGGTGTCTGATCCCTCTCTCCCTGCTCCCTGTCTGCTTTGTGCAGGTGTCTGACCCCTCTCTCCTGTTCCCTGTCTGCTCTGTGCAGGTGTCTGATCCCTCTCTCCCTGCTCCCTGTCTGCTCTGTGCAGGTGTGCGGGTGCCTGACCCCTCTCTCCCTGCTCCCTGTCTGCTTTGCGCAGGTGTGCCGTCGCTCTGGATGCCTGGATGTTCCCCATCGAGAATGAGCTGTACCCCCAGGTGAGGCGGCCAGTCTTCTTCATCAACACCGAGAGCTTCCAGACCACAGACAGCGTGGGCAAGATGAGCCGCCTGCTGGCAGCCTGCAGCCCCAGCCGGATCATCACAGTGCTGTAGGCTTCTCTAAGTTCACCTAGAATGTCCGAGCTACAGAGCAATTTCTTTAACGCATTTCAATGCCAAAACTCTCTAAAATTCGAGCTTTTCGTCTACAACCAGCAATAGGAAAATGAAGCCAAACAGTGAAAGGTCTGTACCCTGCAGACAGCATTCAGCAGCTGGGTGGGTTGAGGAGTCAGCGTGCCAGCTGTGGCCATATCCCTGGAGCAGAGAAAGAGTTTGAAACATGATCAGATGTTACCACTGTAATACCAGTGCAGAATACCTGGGCGGAATGTTTTAGATTTTCATTTTATCCCAATAAATGGGTTTCTGCACTGGTAACCTTGACTGGCATTCAGAAATACTAACAAACTTTGTACTAGTTTTCCGTTGAATCTTAAAAAGAATTCCACGAAACGTTTGTCATTGAATTGGTTTATTTTAGTATTTCTGATTAAGCATTACTGAATGTTTTAATAGTTCCGGGTGACCTTGCGTGGTACCGCATTCATCACATGAACATTGCCAGCTGCTTCTATTGCAGAGGACTGTACCAGTGGCAGACGCAGGCACAGCTTCCTGTTCCTCTTCATTATCACACGAGAGTTTTCAGTGACACAGACGCTGGCAGCTGGGTGGTTTATTACTTCATTGAAGTTAAAGTTGCTACCTGATAAGAATATTGTGACTCCAGTTCTGTAGAAATGTACATTAAAACATTTGCAGTTATAATATGCAGTTAGCATGGTTTGCCCTATTTAGAATATGCTTTACAATGCCTGTCTTTTCACTGTGCTTTATTACACTTTGATAGGCTTTTAGGGATTGCCACGTGCAGTACAAATTGAAAAACAGCATTATTTAAACAAAGGAAATAAATATATCCAGATTGCACGACTGAACCCAATGCCCCTACACAGCATAGTAAGAAGCAGATAGTTTTCCAGTAAAAGCCTGTAGAACCCAGTGTGAAAGCACATGGTTAGTTTGAGTGATGTTTGTGGCACAGTATTAGGATTGCTGAGTTCAGCATACTGCAGTGACAGTGTACTGAAAGCACAGCTAATGCAGGCATAGCTCATCAAAGAGTGAAGCTGCAGTAAAGCATTGTTAAAACCATGATGCAGCACAGCAAATATCGTACTGTACACCATGATGAACTAATGAATTACTGTGCAAATGCATCATGAAATACAAAATAGTAGAGTATATGAACATATAGTATATAAAGCTGCCCCTGACAATTGTTATAGTGACACTCTGCAAATATCATGGTTTATTTATCATTTAAATAGGGGTCCTTTGTTACAAAGTCCTAAATGAAAAAAAATTAAGTTTTGTCAGTTGACTTTCCTAAAAATATAAATGTCCTAGCGAACTGGGGTCTAACCTTTTGCCCTTTTCCCTGTCCCCTTCACCAGCGGGACGGTGCATAAGAACCACACTGACTTTGCATTCCTGACGGGGGCGCTGCTGAGCAGATTTATCGAGACCAGGGGCAGGCTAGAGGCCGAGAAGGCCCTGGAGATCACCACCAGGGCGGCGCTAGCGTTCCTGCACAGACACCTGGGTAAGGACTGCGATTGCGATCCAGATCACTTGTGTGAGATGGTCTCTACAGGCTGCTTGTGCTTTAAATTATACTTCTGTACGATAGTGTTACATTTTTACATGTCATCCAGAACTCTTAAACTTCATAAATTCAGTGACAAACATTTCAAAGTGTATCTAGAGAATTACTTTTCCAGTTTTGATGAAACTTGCTGAGGGCTTTCTTCAACACAAGTTATTGTTGTGTATGGAGGCAATCTATCTGTTCATCCATCCACACTTATATTTTTACACATACAGTCGTGCGCACATTTATTAGAACTCCCCATTGCTTCTGTACTTCTGATTTGTTTTGTGCGTATGAAATCAAAGCACTGGAAATGAAAATCCTGGAAAATTGTCAGGCAACAGGCACATTAGTAATTATCTGAATTAATTGATGAGTTTAATAGGTCACACGTGCAATTAATTAAAAAAATAGTAAGAGAAAAAGAACACATAGCCGCAAATTAAAATTACTTTTCAGAAGTTTAAGATGTCTAATTGCAGTATAAAGTGGTCTGACATTTTCACACAGGAGTGCCTATTGTTTCTATATCACCGTTTACTGACTGAAAAGTGAAATTCTCACACCCAGAGGTCTTCATGCTGGCAGGTATATAAAGGATATCAATGATACGTCTTGAGGTTCGAATACATTTTCACACTACTGTATCTGGAGACAGTTGTGATTGGTTAAGACATCCTTTAGCACAAGTTAGTGAGAGTATTAGAATGCTGGGCTATATGACGGCAGCTGTCTGTCTGTCAGACTTTCATTTTCCCATACGCATACAGAGGATTTAGGTCATGGCTTTTTACAGTCTCCTGTTGCTGATGGCTCTAGTGTTGAACTGGTGTGGTGGTTTATGAATATTGCTTGTCCCTTGTGTCTCAGTACTTGTTGGAGGGTGCTAGATGGCACAGTGGGTTAATGCATACACATGTCCCGTTTATGTTCACCCCACATGTCACTAACACGCATCATACTCTTGTATGGTTGAAAACATGATGATTTATGTAACTCACTTGGCTTGGCAGCCCTTAAAATGTCACGTTATATCAGAGCAGCATGGCGGAGACAGGATCACAGTTAAGAGGTGAAGCACCGCCTGGGCTACTGGAAATGAATTGCACATGGAAACTGTGCCTCAGCCACGGAGCTAAAAACAGACTGAGTGGAGCTGCCTGAGTGCAAATGCACAAACGAGAAGGACGTAGATACGGATATCAGTACATTCACTATTAGAGTAATCTTATCAGGGGGTGTGAGGTAGGCTAGGAGGTGTCTGAGATAAGGGTGGAAGAATGTGCAGAATTGTTTATTTTGCATGAAGCTTGTAAAAGTTTACCGCGTTATACCACAGTAAAAGCTCAGGCAAGAGTGGTATAAAGCATGCACAAAATAAATGCTTAGCGAAAGCATGGCAAGCTGCAAAATCACCATGCGTTTACATGCATTGCTCTGCAAAAACAAATACAAACAGTTCAATCTTATTACAGGGTAGGTACCTTCACAAATAGTTTTTTACAGTTATTCTCAGCATAATGGTGTTAGGCTGGTGTGTATTGGCGTTCTGTTGGTCTTTAGGGGAGTTTTGTGAAGCCATGCTTCACTGTAAGCGGCCTGCCTGGAATCACAGGGTATGTAAAGTGTTTGTCTTGTTTTTGTTTAAACCTCTTCATTGGTCTCCGTGCCTTTTTGTTTGTTGCAGTCTTTTGTTGGTTGTTCTCTACTTGTTGACACACAACAGTGCACCAGCAGGGCTACCTCCCTGCTACAAGTAGTAAAAAAAAATAAAAATAAAAGGGCCAGCAACCAGGATTCTACAGCCTTGGATAATACCAGTGGCATTCTGATACAGAAATACTAAAAGAAACTTCAGTTCAATGACAGACGTTTCAGGTAGGTCTTTCCCAGTACTGTTTTGTAACCGAACTGTGACTCTGTTCACTCTTCTCCCCTTTTCAGATCTGGAAGCCGACTTTGACCGGTGGGATGCCCTGGTTGAAGGCAAAGGGGATGATGATGTCATTCCTAATGCCCCTTCCTGCCTGAGCAGCCTATGAGGGATTGTGATTCTTGTGATTCCCCGTTCCCATTGGTCGCACTTGAAAGGACAGTCCCCAGCCTGTCTGCATCACAGGCAGCCCTTGTTTCTGTGTGGCGAGTCAGCGCCCTCCCTCCACCTCATGAAGACACACAGAATTTGCAGTGAAAGGATGCCACAGTCTTGAGATCAGTCCTGCTCAGATTTACAATGGAACACAGTTCTTTGGTGAATGTTTGCCACATCATCTGGCTTTCCATGCAAAGAAAGAAAGACGGTATTTAGTGTAGCTTCAGGGACACAAGCTTCCTCCCCGTTGAACTGTGTGAGTCTGTGGCACCTGATAGGACATGAGTGGCTGACTAAGAGTTAAACCCACAGACCCGCGACAGTCATTGTACAACCTGCAGAATAAAACTGATCTGTAAGATCACTGTGTGGGTGATGTGTGCACCCTTCATACGTCGACAGGGTCATAATTCAAGTTGCAAATTATATCATTTTAAATGAACCAGTGTGGTGGTTGTTGTGTTCTTTTATTGATTCGAAATGTAATTTTAGTCATTTAGGTCAGGTTAATCATTGTCCAAAATATTCAAAAGGAAGGGGAAACCCCTTTTCTGGTCTAAACTAGTAATCTTTGCCCAGCCCGTGCCATCAGCATGTTCCTGTAACTGTTAGATTTGAAATGATCTCTTCAGTGGATCCTGGCATTCTGTGAAGACAATATCTTCTGCTCTTAACAGTCTGTACAGGTGCGGTTTGTTTAACTTTTTTAACATACATACCAGTACTGTTATTTCGTAGAAAGTGGCCCACTCCTCTTGCAATGGACACAGTGGTTTCTATTTGCATTGACTGGAGAAGAATATGCGCACCCTTGGAATTGGCACACAGGCACGGACAAGTAAACTAATTTCCAAAGCAGCCCATAAGCTTCAGCAAAAGCAGGTTTTATGATAACAGATTTTTTTTTTCTTTCTAAAGTTATACTGCAAAAACCTGCAAATCAACAAAAAAAGGCTCCTCATATATTGCATGGGATTTTATTTTGTTTAAGTTACATTATGGATTGTATGCCGTCTGAGTACAAGCACAGATACAGTAGCTCTACTAAGGTTAGACTTGCATAC
>NW_024472074.1:0-25000 GCF_017654505.1 Polyodon spathula | reverse complement strand
GCGTACTTTGTCTGTCATAGCCATATACACAATATATTCTGGATCCAAGCTGACGTTATATTTGTAAGAGCCATCACAGCAATCCGTTGGCAGCAATAGAAATCGAAACTCCATCCAACGCAGCTCGCTGTTTGGCTGATCGAGTTACGTGTATCTGTTCAAGAGAGTACAGCTGAAGAGCAGATCCTGAACTCCAATCAGAGCTAAAAAGTAAAACTACAAATAGTATCAGTAATTACAGTAGGAACCACTCTGCGTCGCTTCAAACATCCTAAAAAGATAAGGGGAGAGTATAAGAGATGCAGTTTGTCTCTGCTTCCTCTTTCTGTTAGAGCTGGGTCTGTGTATCCAGAGGTGCTCAGATTGCATTCCCTCACACGCTGCCTTCATCAGGTCTCTGCACCACAGTGCTGTCCGGAGCAGGCTTTGCAAAAGATATATGCAGATGAAATCTGAGTTTTATCAAATATATATTTTTAGATCACTTTCTCCCTCAGGTATTGGGGCAGACTAATGCAAGCAGAAACATTGTGTGCGGGAAAGGGAGCATATTGTCACAGCCGTTTACTTCAAATTGAAAGTAGCACATTACGAAACAAACTTAAGAGAAGTTGTTGCATAAGAGAAATTATTTTTCTCCTGGCGATTGAGTAATGTATTCCCCAGGTGATTTATGACCTATGATATGTGAATAAAAGAAATCATAGCAGTCAGGATTATGTTGAAAACGATATAATTGCAGGGATACAGCAAGGGTGAAGTAATGTGCTACTTGTGAACACTGCAGTGGGTTCTGTAAAGCTGATTTCTTATTCTAATTTTAGAAGAAAATGTGCTAATAACAAGTTGAAGTAAAACAAAGAGAACGGATTCCCAGTGTGAATATGCTGATGATCGTTTCAAGTAAGGAATGTTTGAATGAGAAATCCATCTGACAAGGCTGTGGCCGCCTAACTGTGATCCCCTCAAGGAGTTAGAGAAGAGAAGTTTACAAGAAACACATTACTTTGTCCCATGTTGTCTGTATCGCACTGTTTTTAAACATATATTAAATTAACTGGGCGATACACTTAGGAGTGTTTGCCAGGAGAAAAAAAAAAGACGTCTTCTAGACCCTGTGTGTCCGGATCATGTTCTGCAGCAATGCTGAGTTTCACTTTGAATTATTTTTTTACAAAACAATTTCAAAAATATAACTTATGATTCAACAACAACACTAACAACATTTGATATTTTTGAAATCATTTGACATGTGATTTCCATAACTGGCACAGAATAAGAGCATTTAAAAACAGGAATGTGCACTTCATTCATGGATGGGTTCTTAATTCAAGTTGCAAATGATATCATTTGAAGTTATCCAGTGCTTTTTGTTTCCCTTTTCTTTCCTTGACTTGAAAGGTGAATAATCTAGGTCAGATTAATCAATAATGTTCTCGAGGAAGGAGGGGGGGGGGGGAGCACTGTTGCAGGAGGCGGCATCAACTGGATGCACTGCGATATCTCTTTCTCCAGGAGAACGCACCAGAGTGTGTATGTTAAAATAAAATCTGGATACGGACAGTGCAGGATACAGCAAAGTTGAAGTAATGTGTTCCTTGTAAACGCTGCAGGGTGTTCTGGATTTGAAGTGCAACTTGATATGGGTCTAAAATATCACAGGTATCCTAACACTATATTCTGCTTGTTGCTTAGAATTTCTCTGTCTGGTAACAGGGTTTAAAGAGCCACTGTGGCCTCAGTAGAACTCCTGGAATCATAGAACAAATGTGATACGGATGCACTTTTCTTTAGCTCCACTAGGGGCAGGGTCTGGTGAGGGACAAGTACATGCTTGCACTGTGGTGAACCAGCTGTGCTTGGAGATTAGACATGTTTAGAGCTCTAGTGAGACCACAGGGGAGCTCAAAAAACGTCAGAGTTTTAAAACGTAACCAGGATCTCAAACTGAATTATACAACATGACTCTCAATAAGAAGGAACCCAGTCAGATAACTGAGCTATTTTATACCCGTACCAAGCTGGTCTTTAAAGTTATACCAATGCAGAGAGACTGGGTGGGACGCGCTACTCGTTTTGCTGGCAAGACTGGTAGTACAACACTCAAGGAAAAAAAGGTTGAGCAAAATATAATGACATGTTTCACAAGGCCTGTGATTTGAATTGGGAATGCAGTCTCCTATTCACCAGGAAAAAAAGGATCATCACAGGATTGAAGAGTCTGCTCTGTCATCACCAGTGCAGAGATACCCCAACACACAGCTATGGGTTGTGTATATTAGATCACAAGTCTCTCCTCACAGTAAAAAGTGAAAGAGCTTCACAATGCCTGATCGTGCTGTCCCTCTACCTGTTTATGGGGGTCTGCACTCATTCTTAGCGTTGCTTATTGCACTCATACAAATATTGCCTCTTTGTAATTGCTTGATAAGCAACAAGGTGTTTTGACTATGAGTTCAGGGGCTGCCATACAGGCCACCCAAGTGACCTGCATCCCGCCGGTCAGACCTGTGAATGGACATTAAAACATGCAAACCTACCAGTCATATAGCCTGCAATAAACCAGCTATGTAAAATCACTGTTTGTCATTATCTGCATAAGATTGTGTGCACACTCCATTCATTCATGTGTTGTTCATTTAATTTGCAAATAGTATCATATTAAACTAACCCTGTGGGGTATCCCCCCCCCCCCCCCCCCCCCCCCCTCTGCAGCAAATAGTCTGGACTAGCATTCCAGTTAATGAAACTTGGGACCTCTATGCATAGATAAATGTAATGAAGGCAAGAGCAGCCAAAGTATAATTCTCGAAGGACCGCTAGCTAGACGAAGAGGAATTGGCTTGGCAGTGGGATTCAAGGACGCCCACTGACCTTCTCCAGAGCTGTTGTTGTAGTCACTGTGCCACCTAACCCCCAGCAACGAAATCTTAATGAAAACCAAATGCTTTCTCAGAATAGAAAGGCAGCAGTAACTAGTATTGGAACGCTTTCCTCATATCTTCTCCTCACAAGCCAGCTTCTTCTTCATAAAGTATAATTGAGCGTTTTAATAAAGCAGTTTCTATCAAGTCGGAACACAAACCCAACCAGGTGTCAGTCAGTCTGGGGCTGGTGCTGCCCTCTGCTGGAGGGAGGTGGGATTGCACTGCGAGCGTCAGACTTTTCTGCTATGCTTGGATTGGCAGTCTGTTACTCCTTAACAAAGGCTATTTTTTTGTCTGCTTTTTATTTAAAAACCCTGTTTTGAAAGTGATTTTTTTCAGAGCAGTGTTAATCTGAAGCAGACCTCCAATCACAAAGAAGTTGAAAATGATACAAGAAAGATAAAGATGTAATTTATATGTTCATAAATACAAATGCATAATTTTGTATTGTTTATTGCCCATTAACCTCACCTGACCCCTGGTTAACTAAATCTCTTGGTATCCCTGAATAGACAATCGTCCCCTCTTCACATAATAGGTAAGGTTTAAAAAGCAAGATGTCCCAGAAGTGCAGTGTACCTTGAATGTCATCCAACCTACTCTGTTTACTATCAGTGCAGAGACTGTAGTGGGTGCGATATTGTTCATTTTCCCCACAGAAATCAGTTTCTGCAGTGACACCAGCGAAGACTGGTGCAGCACTCTATACAACACTTGTCTCTGCAGTCAACGTTTCAGAAACTTATTCTCGAGGTTAAAGTAAGGACAGACAAACAGAGGTTGAACAAGGCTTGGACTTGGCGTTGATCAAACTTGGACACAGACTTTGATTGCATTGGGAAACGTTGAGAAGCCACACTCTTCTCTCCAGTGATTGGATCAGGGGCCAGCGAAGGTCTGTGCTTGCAGCAAGTGGAAGCTGGATAAATGAAAAGGAATAATTAAATAAAGAGGTACTGGTAGGAATGTGAACGCTAAACACTGATAAATAAACAAACTACCCCCCCACCCCCACCCCATCTTCATCTGAGTGCCCCTGTGCTGAATGTTTGTTGTTTGTCCCTCAGGCTGTGACAGATACTGGGCAGCCAGTACCATTGAGTAATTAATTACACATGGTTTTCTTTCCCCTACAGTTGACAAACAGTCTGTGAAAGCAGTTCTGAAGCTACGCGGCTCACTCTGTGATAACATTAATTGCAGGGTCTGTTTCTTTTGGCTGGGTGGTTATGCTGGATGAGCTCCCAAAGCTGCAAGATTGGAGAATTTTGCTGAAACAGAAAGCCTGAGTTTCCAGTTGGGAGTCCCCATGAGGGGGAGAGAGACTGGTCGAGACAGATGAGAACTGAGGGGCCATTTCCCATTGTGCAATGAGACGCCAGCTTTGGGTATCAAAACATGCGGGCTGTTCTTTCAGTCCGGAGGCCTGGGTTCAAGTTAGGGTGGGCTGATAGTGAAATGATTATAGGCTAAAAAATGGTCCCAGTAATCAAGCTAGTTTTTTAAATCATGATTTCTACGAATTGTGTCTTGCTTCCTAATTAGTAGTTATTTCTCTCTCGCGCTCTTTTTCAGCTGTTTAATTATGTAGGGCAGTATCTCTTTGTAAATCTATGCAAATCTGTTGTCTTGATAGCAGTGGCGCTGATCCATTTTTAGCTTTGGATGACTTTCGGAAATACGTTTACTGAAAACACCATTAATGCTGGTAATTAACGATAATATCCTGATAATCGAGTTCACATCTGGTTCAGCCTGTTCAGTGCCTTTGACAGGTTTTGATGTCTCTAACGGTCTCTCATAATGTGCCCATGTTGAGAGGTCTCGTAAATATATTGTTAAACAGAAAAGATGGAATAGTGTGCAGAAAAAAAAAAAAAAAAAAAAAAGCACACAGCCTCTATCTGGTCATGTGGGGGTTCCTTTTTGATCTTGTTGGGAGGTTGAAACCTCTTAAGTTGGCGTAGCCAAATGGGTTTCATAGAGATAGGTCTAACATACACAGGGATAGAAGTAAGACTCCTATTCCATAGCAGTTGCACCCATTCCAGGTTTTACTATGAGCTTCATTAGCGACAATGTATAAGTAACCAACTAAGGCGTGTCTTATTAAACTCATAGAAAAAACTGCTATGCAATGAGAGTCTTATTCCCATCCCAGATACAGAGGCACAGAGTGACTGCAGTAGCTTGCTTGAGGATTATTTTCCGGCAACCTACTTAAGGAAATACCTAAAACAGTATAATTATAAAAGTATAAAAACATACATCTTTCTACAATGCAATTTGTCATATGCACGCATGTTATAAGGACCTGGACTTAATATTGGGCCACTGTTTTCCCAGATCACAACTTTGGCATAGACTCTATAGGGTGTTCATACATTCGTTAGGGTTTCACATAAGTAGTGCAAAAACCAAATGCTTTATTCAAGTTCATCCCAAACCTGCTCAAATGGATTGAGATCCAGGTATTGTGGAAGCCATGGAAGAGGTCTAGAGTCATGCTGCTCAAAAGTGCAGCAATGTGGGGTGGGTTCCAGAGTAATCAAAGGACTCTGGGTACACAAGGAGAGCACGCCCCACACCGGGGTACACCAGGAGAACACGCCCCACACCGGGGTACACCAGGAGAACACGCCCCACACCGGGGTATACCAGGAGAACACGCCCCACACCGGGGTATACCAGGAGAACACGCCCCACACCCACACCACACCAGGTATACCAGGAGAACACGCCCCACACCGGGGTACACCAGGAGAACACGCCCCACACCGGGGTATACCAGGAGAACACGGCCCACACTGGGGTATACCTGGAGAACAACGTTTTGAATCACTCCATAGATTTAACACATTTTGCTTCACAAAGTCGAATGAAACCTGCTGAATAATGTTATGTTAACATATTGAATTACATACGGCTTTGTAGTTTTCCATATACTTGGCGAAAAACGGAAAATAAATTTCAAAGGTGACATTTTGAAATCTAACCTGAAACACTGCACTACTAGTATGGATTACTAGACTTTTGCAGTGTCATTTTGTAGTTTCTTTGATTGCGTGCTGTTCAGTAATAGATCTAAGTGTTCGTATAGCTGTGTGTCACACAGATGGTGCATGTTGGCTCTGGTTGTCTATACAGCCCTGATGGGAGGGTATGTCACTGCCCCTCCTGTTTGTTTGTCCAGGTCAGTCCCTACAGGTTTGTTGAGGGGCTGTGATCTGTTTTTAAATGTGTGTTTGTGTTGCACTGCGCTGCACGGAGCTTTTACTTTGACTATAAGAAGGCTGCCTGTGAATTATGCATCACTCGAATGGTTTGCAGATTATCTGACACAGAGCATTTCCTTCCAATCAATGATACCCGTGAGGCTCAAGCTAAAATCTGCTTTAATTGGCTTGGTTCGTGCCTGGATTTATCTTGGCATGTCTGCAGTTGTCCAGAGTTAGCCTTTTGATTACTTATGGTAATCGATCTAGGGCCATACTGACTGTCAACAAGATGTAGCATCTGGGGATGGGATCCTGGAACAAACAATGGGCTACTGTAACACAGTGCCTGCCTCTGGGCTTCTCGCTCCCATCAAAAGCAGACACAATTTGCTCACTTGTCCCATATTAAGTGATGTATAACAACAGATATTGAAGGTTTCAAAATCAATGTTCTTACCTCTTATAATCCTCCGCTAGGGGAAACAGTAAAGCTGGCGTATGCGCATATGTCTAGAGAACCACTTGCCTTGCTGTGATGAAACTTGCTAAGGTCTTTAATTCAGGCTATTGACTACTATAACATCTTTGGGTCTGTCTGTCTGTCCGACTGTCTGTGTGCCACACACACTGTTTATTTAACTGTGAACAACTGTCTAGACATGCTTTAGCACAGCCCTTACGTGAGCGTTCCTTAGTAAAAGCATAGCACAGTGAAAGCATTGTAAAGAGTAGGAAAGCATTGTATAGCACAGAGAGGTATGGTAAAGCATAGGGAAGCATTGTAAAGCACAGAGGTATGGTAAAGCATAGGGAAGCATTGTAAAGCACAGAGAGGTAAGGTAAAGCCAATAAAAAAACATGACAACCCATGCTAAACTATGTAAATGCACTGTATAACCATGGGACAACTGATAAAGTACCACGCAAGTGTGCAGTGTTATAGGCTGTTCTAATGTTCCTGAGTGTGTTTGCATGTCTTAGATTGTTCCATGCACTACAGTGTCTGTACTGTAGGTCACGGAGATTGCTTTTCCATGTTACTGATGACTGTCATTGACATGCTGTTCATTGTAGCAGGACTAGCACAGGTCTCCTTCTTCTTTGCTCATGGTCATTTGTTCTGTTGTGTGTTATCCTTTGCCGTGGGTATTATAAAGACGACACTACAAAAGTGTTGCTCCGTCTCAAACAAAAGTATAAGAAAACAAGCAGATATAATCAAGAAAAGGGGGACCAGTGATAACGTTGTTGTGCAAATAAGAGCTAAGGAGATGGATTTGAAAGCTTTGATTAGAACTCCTTGAAGAGGATCACTGATAATGCTGCTTGGGTTAATGAGAACATGTTGTGCAATAATCACATTTGATATCAAACTGTTAGTTACCCCAATAATCACAATCATCACACAATTTATATGTGTATGTATATATATATATATGTGTGTGTGTGTGTGTGTGTGTGTGTGTGTGTGTGTGTGTGTGTGTGTGTGTGTGTGTGTGTGTATATATATATATATATATATATATATATATATATATATATATATATATATATATATATATATATATATATTCAAGTGTTATGTTTCCAGAGTTTAAGAAATTGAATTTAGCCCAACGGCTGGTTCCACAGACCCTGATTGGCATATCCTGGACTAGCCGATGTCTCCGTGGGTAAGGAAGTTCAGTGCCAACCTGGGAATGTGAAACAGGATTGACATCTTTTTTTTTTAACCCTAAATTGAAATTTAAAAAAGTTCTGAAGCTGATTAATAGAGCTGGGTACATGGGTTTTTCATGGTCGACTATTAATTAAAAATTTAAGTCAATATTCAGTGTTTTTTTTTTTTTTTTTTTTTTTTTAATGAATTGGAAAACTAAAATGTAATTAGTTATATTACAGTAAAATGTGTGCAATTCATCTGTGGCTTCAGTTTTGCATTGGTTTACTTTGCGTGATGTCATTTTGTTACAGTCATTCATAAATTCTGTTATATGAATGAGTAAGAACATGGTCTTTTTCCACCAAATGAATTTCAAGTTGTGGTTTTGAACATTATTATATCCGGGCACTATAAATAATCGATACTGTTGTTAATAAGGATCCCTGAGCGCTTCATCTGGTAGAAGCGCGGTCGCGTCCTGTCTGTACGAAGTCACCGGTCTTCACTGGGGATTCTGAAGGGAGCGTTGCATTGGCTCTGGGTTAGGGATGCAAAACCGGCAGGGACTGTTTCTCCTCATCGCACCACAGTGAACCCTGCTGAACCCTGGTCAGTGAGCTCAGAGCGGACACCTGCAGGGTTGGCCTTCGTCCTCCAGAGGTCGGTAGCTCGATGACATCCGCTCTGGAGTTCCTGGGTGTAGAAGAGGAAGCTGGCTCGGTCGTGGGATCGGAAGACGCCCACTGAGCCTTCAGTTCTCCTGAGCTGTGTGGAGAATTGCTGTGGTGAAGGGTAAAACGGATTGGACATTCCGAATTGGGAAGAAAATTCAGGGTAAAATAATTGGGCAGCTGAATTAATACAAGAGAGAAGTGACTACAGTTTGTCCCGCTGGAACCACATTTATCACGGGAGAGCTCACAACGGCTTCAACAATGACATCGGAAGCTCCACTGACTGGGCTTTCTAGCCTGTGCTTATGGTTTCCTCTTGGATGACAGCATCCCCACCCTGACCCTGAAATAACGGCTCGTGCTGTAATTTTCTCAGGGTTGTGCTGACTGTGCAGAGATGCAGTGGTTTGGCACAGTGCTCTTCAGTCCCCCAGCTCCTCCAGGCTCTGCTTGTGGCCCTGCGACTCATTGCCATCCAACCCACAGAAGAACTGCTGATTATCCGTCCTTAGCAAGCTGCCAACTCTTGATCACAGGCCAGGTTGAACCAATGCCGAGAAATCGGGAACACTTCCCAAATCTAGCACACACTTGCGTGCAAAAGGGTTTGTCCCCTCGTACCCAGTGTAAAAGACAGCAGATCTTTGACAGAGGACTGCTAATAGGAGCTCAGTCGTTGCAATCTGTTAACATATAAATTACATTTTAGAATATTACAAAATTTCCAAGGAGTTTTACAGCAGAGTGCGTGAACAGCAAAGTGCCATAAAACAAAACCTACTGGACTATTTTTACTTCAACTATTGGACTATCAATAACCTTTTCCATACCACTTATCAGCAATTCCCTCGAGTGCTTTGTTCTTTGTGTCTCTTGTTGTATTGCAGACTGCTCTGTTTCACTCCTGTCCACATTCTCTTCCTTCGTTTGTTACAGGGAAAAGGACCATCCCTCTTGACTCTACACAGCTTCTTAGAACACAAGTGTAAGGCTCAAGTGGGGTTTTGTTAACTGTACACAGGAATTGAATTAGCAGCTTTACTCCTAGTAAACCTAACGATACTACGTTGAACAAATTGCGGTATTTGTAACTTCCACCAGGGGCAGTGTTGCAGAGGGGCAGGTTAATGGTTCCTCTCTGGTATACCACCAGGTGAACTTAGAGAGAAGATATCACTGAGAGGCATTCTGAGGCCGCAAGAACTTGAAACTTTTCAAGTCACCAATGTGTGATGACTGAAACAGAAAACACTATACTAAGTGAATCTAAACAACAAGAAACATTAATAAGATGACTGATATTTCAGACAGTAATGCGCAGAGGCACTGGAACAATTGTTAGAGGGGGTGCTGAAAGCTATTGAACAAAACAGTACCCCCTGTATGTGATGGAAGCCATACAAAGCCAGGGGGCGCTACCACACCCGCAGCACCCCTAGTTCCAGCACCCTTGGTAGTGCGCCCTAATATCCCTCTTCCAACATTTGCTGCATCAGTGACAGACCCCCCCTCAAGTGACCCACAATGTAAACATTAAAGCCTGCAGACTCGTGTTGTATAAAAAGTCTATGGAAGAGCACTGCATTCACTGATGGGTTCTTAATTCAAGTTGCAAATGATATTATTTTAAATGAACCAATGCTGTTTTTCTTTTTCTTTTATTCATTTGAAATGTAATTAGGCAGGCCCAGCATTCCAGTTGACCTGTTATTGGACTAGCATTCACGTGAAAGTGATAGCATACTCCAATATAGGCATGCTAACTGTAAACAGTGTTCTCCATGTGTTAAACATTTAGAACTTTTCCTTTGCGTTTGACCGCAGTCAGAGATGTGCATGTCAAGTAGAGGTCAGTTGCAATGTTTGTGCAGTAGGATGTGTGCAGTGTCAGCTTATTATTTCAATGTTGAGTCTTTTCCACGTACGCATGTACTTTCAAACACATCAATGTTGTAGGGCCTTGTGAGGGCTTTTTTTCATTGCTTACAAACATTCCTAATGTGTTATAGATTAAAGGGTTAAATGTGCCAAACCTTTCATGGAGTGCTATATTAACACTCTAAAAATGGTGTCAGTAGAATAGAAAAAAAACCCTCTATTCTCTCACCTCATGGGGAGTTTTAGTGTCTTTCAAATTGGGAATCGTAAAGGATATTCTGAAGAGCGCCAGTGTAGGGTTGAGATCCAGTGTTCTTTATGTATGAGAGCCAGGATGAAATTACATTTCCATCCTGTTTTAATGATTTGAGCTGATTTGTAGACTATGAGGCGATTGAAATGGCGAGCCAATTTGAGGAGGGGGGGGCGCTGTGGTGTGAGTGATTGGTGCTTGTCTGCCTTGCAGCATGGAAGCACATACATTATTGAAGTCGCTTCATGTTACATTTTCAAAGATGATTTCTACTGCCCTCTTATCTTTTTTTTTTAAATTAAAAATATGTATAGTGGTATTTGAGAGGAAACTACACTCAGAGCATATTCCCCCCCTTCCAGGCTATAGATGACCACGCCATGTTGCACCTGGGCATCGTAAATGACATCCCGGTTTTTGAAATTCAATTATTTCGACATCATTCTGAGTGACTCTTATTAAAATGACTCCTCTGTTGTATCTACGGTGTATTTCCGATGTGTTCAGGAGCTGCTGTTCTGTTATAGTTGACTGGTGTCGATATGTGTAACCCGGGCGAGATCGGTCAAAGCACCTTTGGCTAGATCTGCTGTCTCATGAACAGGCATTGTTCCATACAGGGTCACACACCAGCACAAGTGTGTGCTACGTATTGCAGGTGGCTGTGTTTTTCTGAAGAGACCTGGAAGGGAACCTGCTCCAGATGGGCTGAGTCACAGAGGCAGTCGTGCAAAAACACTGAATGTATGCAAGATGTTCACTGTCACCCAGCCTTGTAAACCAACACTGAAACCAGATGAAGCATTAATCAGCATCACATGAACATCAAAGACCACTTGATAGCAATCAGCCTCGGCAAATGGGACTGAATGGCAAGGCAGCATGCTGGGAGGAAGTGATCACTACCGGAGACTGGGCACAGAAATCTATGTGTTGATCAACGAGACACTGGGGCATCTCCAGTGGTTAATTAACTCCTTTTTTTTTAAGGTTTTAAGGATCACTTATATAATTTGGTAACACCTTAAGTGTTTCTTAGTCTAGTATGAAGATATGCACCACTGAGACCAGGCTAACCTCTCTGTCTGTCTGTCTGTCTGTCTGTCTGTCTGTCTGTGTGTCCCCAGGCCGCCTGTATCCCTGTTCTCCTGAGTAACGGCTGGGAGCTGCCCTTCTCGGATGTGATTGACTGGAAACAGGCTGTGATTGAGGGGGATGAGAGGCTGCTGCTGCAGGTGACCGTCCACAGCCAGTCCCACCAGATGGGGCTTTAACTAACATAGCATAGTCCCAGCAATCTTACCAGCCCACACACTGTGAGGGTATCGCCTGTGTAGTTTTGAAAGAAAACGTGCATTTTCATGAAAACTTGGACTGCAGTCGATTGAAGAATGTTCTCAGTTTGAAGTGACTTGTTTTCAGGAAGTCTGTTCCTAGGCTATTTCACCTGTTTCAAGCTGTGTTATTCACTCCCTCCCTCTGGCCCGCAGTCACTTTGCAGTGCTGTTGTCTCTCCTGCAGATCCCTTCAACGGTGCGGTCCATTAACAGCGACAAGATCCTGGCATTCCGGCAGCGCACCCAGATGCTGTGGGAGGCGTACTTTTCCTCTGTCGACAAGATAGTCCTGACCACGCTGGAGGTGGGTGTGTAGGGTGCTGTCTGCTGCACCAAGCCCATTCCCAGTACAAGAACCGCTCAGCATTTATCAACAAGTTATGGTAGCTGTATGGATCCAAAGATGAAACTGTTTACCATAGAACATCGAAGTTAAAGTTAAGGGAACACAAAGCTACTTTGTGGCTTTGTGTTCCTTCAGGAGACTAGGCTTCAGAAAATTACAGGGTTCATCTTCCATGTTTTCCTTGTCTATGGGAGCTGCTGTAACTAGTTCTATTCACACTTCTGCAAGGTTCATGTCTAGTACTAAACCAGCACACACATGCCTCTATAGGGACCATTCAGAGATCCTTCACACAACTGGGTCCGAATCCTGCCTTGGTATACGGAAGAATCAAAACACCTTTCATTGAAGACATTGAGGAAGGCTGCTAGTCAGAAACGTTCATTCTCACATTTGTTAATAATTATGGGCGGCATTACGTATTTAAGACGTCTTCATTCTTGGCCGGCACAATCCCTAAATCCCGATTGAGCATGTGCGGGATGAACTTGAGCGTGACATTTGTGCCCGTGATCCTCTGCCTACCTCTTTGACCCTTGTGGAGTCTTTGCCAAGCCACCTGGCCCCCACTGCGGCAAAGAATGGGCTGCTAGACCCTAAACGTACATTTTATAGATAAACATTTAAACTTTCTGTGAAGTGTTTTCAAAACAAAAGTAGACTTCTTTCATAGTCATTCAGTTCAGTTCCTGTGGTTTTGATAAATGATCAGACTTACAAATAAGAACAGCAATACAAGCTTCTCATGAAACAGGAAGGCTTTGGTTAAACATTTTCTACCTGTACTCCTTTTAAATGCTTCAACCTCTACAGCCTTAATGAATGCGCAAATAAAACCGACAGCATGTTGTGCATTGCAGCCATTGTATTCCATTGATAAGGTTGGTGTCGTCTTGATTTTTAATCTCGAGTGACTTCTTGGTAAAATAAATAAATCAAATAAGAAATAAACCAGCTCTCTACAGTCATTATCGTGGTGTGGTGAGCAGTCATAGAGAACCAGTTGAAGGATGGCGTGCTTTACACCTCGACTGGGTAATTAACCATGCAGATGTACTTGCACATGGCCCTGAATACTGTGCCGTTTCCCCCTTCCAAGTTGTTCAGAGTCATGTTGATGTCATACGTCATGGGAAGTCTCTGAGCTTCCTGGACAGTAGATTAATCTACAGTAAGAGTGGACCTGTATGAATCAGATAGCGAGCTACCGGCTGTGAAGAACCTAGGCTAAAAGCCTCATCTGTCAGCCTGTCATCACCTATAATAGATACAGGACTTTCTCCAACACTGTATTAACATCCATAGCGAAATGGGACCAGCTAAGCACCACAGCGCCCTCTGCTGGTTAGGGAGAACATCACAATAGTATTGCTAAGATCAGCTAAGCTTGTACTTCTTGAACCCTCTGTAGTTGGGACCCTTTTTTAAATGTATTAATTAGAATAAATAAATCAATTCAACGTAAAATTAGGTACATATTACCATTATCTAGCTGTGCACTCAATCATTTTAATATACACAAATATAGTCACACTAAATAAGAATGGATTCTATTATATGTAAGTGTTTCCAATTGATTACCTAGTCATTAACTGGCTTCCCTAGTTTATTCTGATTGACGTGATTTTGTACATATCAATACTGATTCAAACCCAGACGCAAACTTGTCAAACGTGTGAATGGTTTCCCTCTAATGTGTTTATCATCAGTGCTTTTTGTGTCTGTTAGTTTACTGTCACTTTTTAACTGTGTTGTAAAATCCGTTTTTCAAATAATCACGATATAATACAGCGTTATGTGCATTAGAGAGTATTTCCTTTCTGAGTTACACTGACGCTGTCTGGAAGAAAAACAAGTAAAAACACCCTTCTAGGGAGCCCTCCATTCTTACTCAATTTATTACAACCACTCCCTTATAAAAGAGTACCATGGGGAAGCACAGGTGAGCAGAGTAAAGAGAGCTCTGGTAAAAAAAATGAAACATCTTGACAAACTGCATTGTATCCCCATGGGGAAATGACTGTGGTCAACTTTAATACAGGGTATAACACAATCCTGGCTGTTAGTTGTGCATATTATATCTTACGCAAGTCACCCGTTTAACAGTCTGTCCGTCATCACAAAAATGAATGCGTCCGATTGTGATTGCCCTTGAAAAGGCCAGTGGAAAGGCCGGGAGTCCCTGTCTGAGGTTCTGCACTATAGTAATTCCCAGGTCTCCTGGCTAGCCTCCTGCCTTTAAACAATGAGCTTGTGATGGGAACACAAGAGCGTTGGTACAGAGTTCAGGTTTAAACTCTATTTGGTTAAATCCACTTGTCTCCAGTCATGGGTTTTTATAATTGAATGTGTTGTGGTTACAAGCCAGCGATTAAAAGATTACAGCAGTAATTTCGATAAAATTAAGAAGCGTATTGGGAATGCAAACATGCTTTTATATTGCGCGAAGTTTCTGAACTGAAACAAAACAGAAATTCAAATCATTTCCCGGTTTTTATTAATAAACACAATCATGATCCTTGGTGTGCTGTGCATGATTCAAACTGATAGTTCAACATGTTGTTATAACCGAAATTGGGAACTCCTTTTTATTGGCTCTGATTTCCTGATGCGTTTAATACTTTGGGTTATAAAACTCTCACAAACACCTAATAATGTTCTTGGATAACAGGAGAGCCCTTATACATGATTAGCATGGTCATTTTGCATGGCAGTTTCCAATGAGTGTATTACAAATATAGCACAGTGTAGTGTGGTTTGCCCTGTTTTTTAATATGCTTTACAATACCTCTCTGGGCTTCACAATGCTTACATGTGCTTCACCATATTTTATTACACTTTGCTATGGTAAACCTTTATAGGGATCTACAGCTGTGGCCACAAGTTTTGCATCAACTAGAATTTTAGGATTGAGACAATTTAAAAATCTGTAGGAACGTAATTTAGAGCTTTTATTTAACATCTTGTAATCAAAGAAACTACAATATGATCCTGCAAAAGTCTACCAGAAAAGCCATAACAGTAGTACAGTATTTCATGTTAGATTTCAAAATGTCACATATTTCAATTTTTGTCAGTTTTTCGTTAAGTAAATGGAAAACTACAAAGCGATACGTAATTCAATATGCTAACATCCTTCAGCAGATTTAATATATGAAGCAGAATGTGTTCATTTTACAGGGAGATGCAAAACTTTTGGCCATCGCTGTATAAGCAATAAGTTCCATATATATATGTAATGTGTGTATCTAAAATAATATTTCTAGAACAAAAAGGGCCAGTCCACACTACAGCATTAGAGGGAAGAAGAAAAGATTGATATGCTGGAGTAGATTTACACCGGGAGGTTGTGCAGTGGATTATAACCCAGTGTTTCTGTATTCTCTAAAGGACCGTGTGTTCACCTGGGTGTGCAGTGGATTATAACCCAGTGTTTCTGTATTCTCTAAAGGACCGTGTGTTCACCTGGGTGTGCAGTGGATTATAACCCAGTGTTTCTGTATTCTCTAAAGGACCGTGTGTTCACCTGGGTGTGCAGTGGATTATAACCCAGTGTTTCTGTATTCTCTAAAGGACCGTGTGTTCACCTGGGTGTGCAGTGGATTATAACCCAGTGTTTCTGTATTCTCTAAAGGACCGTGTGTTCACCTGGGTGTGCAGTGGATTATAACCCAGTGTTTCTGTATTCTCTAAAGGACCGTGTGTTCACCTGGGTGTGCAGTGGTTTATAACCCAGTGTTTCTGTATTCTCTAAAGGACCGTGTGTTCACCTGGGTGTGCAGTGGTTTATAACCCAGTGTTTCTGTATTCTCTAAAGGACCGTGTGTTCACCTGGGTGTGCAGTGGTTTATAACCCAGTGTTTCTGTATTCTCTAAAGGACCGTGTGTTCACCTGGGTGTGCAGTGGTTTATAACCCAGTGTTTCTGTATTCTCTCAGATCATAAAGGACCGTGTATTCGGCAGGGTGTCTCGTAACAAGCTGATGTGGAACACGTTGCCCGGGGGTCTGTTTGTGCTGCCTGAGTACTCCTCTCACCTGGCAGACTTTCCCTTCTACTACCTGAACCAGGGTAAGAGGCCGGGTCCGTGCACAGAGATACACACCACGGGGCATATTTCTCTGGGCACTGTTATAGTTAAAACATAGTCAAGGCATGCCCACATTTCAGGGATTTGAGCTTTAAAAGCCCCAATGTGACTTTATCTCAGTCAGGCTGAAGGTTTTCTTTTTAGATTATAGAGGAAGTTCCTTCACACATCCTGTTTTAATTGCTTTAGTTTGCATTTCCTTTACTAGTTTGCGGTGTTTGCAATCACGGTGGTTCTGTCGCTCCAATGTCGAGTTGTTATCATTTCACTCTAAACCTACCTATACCTGCTTTGAGCTTCAAAGCTACTTATTCTCTGTTACGTGGTTGCTTTATGAAATTATGTGAAAAAGCGCAAAGGCTGAAGATTGGAGTAAATGCTTTGAGAAACGTGCCCTCTTCACCCCCCTCTCCTCACGCAGGTCTCAGCCCCAGGCAGGAGTTCACAGCTGTCATCCACGCTGTCTCTCCTCTCCTCTCCCAGTCACAGCCCATCATTAAGCTCCTGCAGGTGGTCTCCAAATCCAAGTACTGTTCTCAGGTAGGTGTGTGTAATGATGGGCTGTCTCCACTAGGGGGGCAGTACTGCTACAGCAGTGCTTCTCAAACTTTTTCTACTTGAGACTCTGACTTGGGTCTACCACGCCCCCCTAATATACCCCTTTATTAATATATTATACACTGTTAATATATTATACACTGAGTTACACTGTGGCCAAAAGTTTGGCATCACCCTGTAAAATGAACTCATGTTGCTTCATAAAGTCCAATGAAACCTGTTGAATTATGTTATGTTCACATATTGAACTGCATCCCGAAAAATGTGATATTTCGAAATATAACTACTGTAATACTCTTATGTCTCCCGGTAGTCCTTTAGGTTTGAGTGGGTGTCAGTTACCTCTGTTCGTGCTCTTGTTCCTCTCAGGTCTTTTGGCTGATGGTGATTTTGGCTTCTCGTTTCAGATCATCATTGTGTGGAACAGTGAGAAGCCGACCCCTCCTCGGAGCAGGTGGCCTGAGACCCCCGTCCCTCTGAGCATCGTGGAGGGCAAGAGGAAGGTGAGCAGACTGGCACCCCGGGACACAGGAGTGAAAGAGAGTCTCCGCCATAGAGGATACACCACAACCAAGCACTTCACTATATCTTAGATTGGTTGGAATGTTATTTATGCATTTCCAAACCCCTTGGGCAGTGTCTTGTCTAGAAGCTATACTGAGGAGCGGTGAAGTGCCGCTCTGTCACCCTCTCGCTTACTCTCATTCCAGACCAGCAGCCGTTACTTGCCCTACAGCGACATCACGACGGATGCAGTGCTGAGCCTGGACGAAGACACCGTGCTGCTGACCAGCGAGGTGAGACTCTTCTTAATGCTGCTTCCCAATGAGGTGAGACTGTCAATGCTGCTTCCCAATGAGGTGAGACTCTTAATGACGCTTCCACATTGAGGTGAGACTCTTAATGACGCTTCCACATTGAAGTGAGGCAAGTTTAAACTTTACTCTTAAAAACATGTTATTTTTGATTTATGAAGTCAGAAATGTATTATTTTAGAGGCTGGGGACAACAGAATGACTATTCTCAAAGGATCATGGGATGTCATAATAGAAGTGGTTTGCACAAAGTCAAGCAGACAGCATTTGAATATGAACACGGCCTTACACACACATTCATAAATAGAAAATTATTTAAAAACATAGCGCCCCCTATATTGAGAGCAATGAGAAGAGTTTTGGTGTGTGTTCGAGTGTTAATAGGCCCCTCCCTTCTTGCAGGTGAACTTTGCGTTTGTGGTGTGGTGCAGTTTCCCTGACCGGATCGTGGGGTACCCGCCACGCAGCCACTTCTGGGACAACAGCAAGCAGATCTGGGGGTACACCTCCAAATGGACCAACGAGTTCTCCATGATACTGACCGGGGCAGCCTTTTACCACAGGTATGACCAAGAAACACAGACACAAGTTACAGTTGGAAAATACAGACCACCCAAGTGACCCGCGACAGTCATTGTACAGTCTGCCAGAGAAAACGAATAAGATCACTGTCATTATCAACAGTGTGTGTAAAAGCACATGTAAAGTATGCAACTATATTTGTGAAGATAAAGGTGAAATTAAGAAACCTGGTATATTTTGCCAAAAATGTAACACAGTAAAATCTGTAGGAGAGACAGGTATGGTATTATATGAAAGAATACAGAATCACCTCTCAAACATGGAAAAAAGTTAATCAACAAATAGTCCAACAAAGGTTTTAGATAACATGAATGTCTGACACTGTAGTTTTAGACTAAATAAAATGAGGTAATATACAATACAGAAGAATAAAGGAAAATTAATGGATACATATGATCAATACCACAATGCCTGAAGGATTAAATTGAAACGAATAGCAGGTCGTACATTGTAGTACATATAATAATACATAATACAAACTATGTAGTAAATGACATCACAAACACATTAATAGATATAAATAGAAATAAGTGAGTGTAGTTACCATGGTATCAAAAGCCTATAAATACCTCTACTGTTTGTTTTCAAACACACTTTCCCTTGACAAAGGTATTTTAGATGCTGTGAAGCTGGCTCTTTTGAGCTGATAGATAAACACTGTATATAGATGGATGGATGGATGGATGGATGCATGCTGTATCTGCCCCTCCACATCTGTATCCAGATGCATGCCCTGACTCCTCTCTCAGTTACTATGACCACCTCTTCTCTCACTACCTCCCCGCCGCACTGCGGAGCCTCTCTGTATCTGTATCCAGATGCTTGCCCTGACTCCTCTCCTCTCTCAGGTGCTATCACCACCTCTTCTCTCACTACCTCCCCACCGCACTGCGGAGCCTCTCTGTATCTGTATCCAGATGCATGCCCTGACTCCTCTCCTCTCTCAGGTACTATCACCACCTCTTCTCTCACTACCTCCCCACCGCACTGCGGAGCCTCTCTGTATCTGTATCCAGATGCATGCCCTGACTCCTCTCCTCTCTCAGGTACTATCACCACCTCTTCTCTCACTACCTCCCCGCCGCACTGCGGAGCCTCGTTGACCAGACAGGAAACTGCGATGACATCCTGCTCAACTTCCTGGTGTCGGCTGTCACACAGCTGCCCCCCATTAAAGTGATACAGAGGAAGCAGTACAAAGAGGTGCTGTCCACACAGGTAACCCTCCCAGAGGCTTCAGAGCCTGGGCTGGACGCTCTACACAACCAGTAGTGTCCCTTTTAATTTGATCCCTCGCTATCTTTTTCCAGTTTTTTTTTGTTTTTCCTGCAGTTTTATTTAAGCAGTACTTACATGCCTCAATTTAATTGGTATTATCACAACACTCTTTTAATACAATCCAATTTACTGTCCAGTCTGACTTGATGGATCAGATAAGAGTAACTGGCAGAATTGCATTGTTTGGGATTTTTAGTATTCAGAACTACTGGTAGCGATTGCAAATACCATGAAACGGTAAGGCAAAGTAATACAGAAAGCCTTTGAAGCAGGACTTTAATGCAGGGCTACTAGCATGCATGTGTGCCAGGAGTGGTAAATGGAAGCGAGGGTGCATTATAATGGCTGCACCTCACAATCATCTCCCTCTGTGTTTGTTCCCAGGGGATGAAGAGCTTGCACTGGGCGAACCCCGATCACTTCTCCCAGCGGCAGGACTGTATGAACGTCTTCGCCCACTGGTTCGGCTACATGCCGCTGGTGCACTCCCAGCTCCGGCTGGACCCTGTGCTCTTCAAGGACCAGGTCTCTGTCCTGCGCAAGAAATACAAAGACCTGGAGCGGCCCTGAGGCGGGAGGGGAGGCGACACAACCTCCAGCACAGAGGAGCACTGCTGTAGGACACCCCTCGAGGGGCTCAGGGCCTAAGGGGCTCCGGGTGGAGGAGGGAGGGTAGTGACTAGAGAAAGCCAGGATCGAGTCTGGCTTACCTCCAGCCCTCCCTCCCTAGAGTGTAGTAACTGGATCTGCGTAGGGAAGGGACCCATATTTCTAGATTTCTCCTTTGTCTGTGAACTTACAAGAAGAAAGCCTCATCCCATAGTACTAGCTGGCTGCGTGGGTTTTCAATGGTGTCCCGCTGCAGGTTGGAAAAGGTTTCACACGCGCAAGACGTTTGACTGGTGTTAGGGTTGGATAAACTGTTCGCTGTGGGAAATGCGGCAGAAAACCGTGACATCACCCCTCTTGCGTGGTGCGTTCCTCATTGATAAATGAAAAAAATGTGAGCATAAAATAGACAGTGGGAATGACAGATAACCTCCATATCCACCCGGATTACTTAGTAACATTCTAAAGAATATCCTTAGCAAGTTTCATCATAACTGGACAAGCATTTCTCTAGATACTGTTTATCAGAGAGTTGAACGGGCCGACAGACACTGATGATTATTATACACTGTACAGCTGCTGCTGAAGATCCTAGGCTAGTTTTGCCACAATCGTACAGGCAAAGCTCTAGACATATTCAATCATGGAAAATGTGACGGCTATTTGAAACCATTTTTTGACCATTACAAGAACACAAGCATGAACACTACACAGTATCTAGCTTTGTACTGCCTTGTTCCAAACCAGTGTAGGGGTGCGTGATTTACATTGCTGATGGTGCCTGTTCAGCAAGGATTGGTGGAGACTCTGTGGTTCTCTTTATTTAAATGTTCCTGAATATATCTTATATACTGTATATGTCCGGGCCTAAATGGTGTAGATGATGATCTATATAACAAGATATTTAGTGAACAAGAGGGTCTGATTGAGGTTAATGGAATACTTTTTTGAGTGACTGTATATTCGAAGTATATCTAATAAAATATATTTGCAGTAGATTTTGTATGTATGTTCTTTCTTTCATGCAGGATGTCTGTTTCTGTTTTAATATTGTAATAAGGCAGTTCTAATTAAGAAGCTGACAGACGCAGTGTTTCCAGGGAGTCTGGGGCTCAGCGTGGGTGGCCTATATAGAAACACGAGCTCCTCACTCACGTTGCCATGCTGTATTTGAAGAGATTTTTTTTTTTTTTCTGAAGTAAATCGATTGAGATCAGAACCCTTCCTGAATTTCAATCCTGACGCTTGCCCCTGGAGAACACTGTGCTGGTGGATGAAGGCAGTGGTAGGATGTGTGTGACTCTTGATAGAATTGGTTTCATTTCAGTACCCTGTCAGTGCTAGACAGACACTGTGCTTACCTGGGGGGTTTCCAAATCGGAGGCCGCAGCACAGACAACATGCTTCTCTCTCAAATAGCCCTGATCAAACAGTGAGTCAAAAATGACTCGGGGGGGGGGGGGGTCCTTGAACCAAGAAAGTTTGGGAACCCCTATGCTAATGCATCAGAACCAGGGCTGTACAATATTTAGTTTCAAATCCATTGTGAAGGTTCCATTGCTGGCAATGCTGAGGTCTGTCAGGGTTCCTTCAGTGTAATACCCTGAGAAAGAGAACATTTTTCAAACTTCTCTGAAAGTGTGTGTGAAGATATTGAAGACGCAGCTTACTTTATTGACAGTGTCTGTTTCTGATATCATTAGGTAAGGAAGGAATTCACTCCTCTCAAGATCTGAGTGGCACTGAGCTGTGCAAGGACTCTGTGCAGACCATCTGGAGCCCTGCTTTCGAATGACTTTGGAAGCACATTGAATTGCAGCCATTCCTGTGTCACCTTCGGGGTGGAGGGGTGAAGATGAAGACACTTGATTACTTTTAACTAGAAGAATAAAAATGTGTACTCGGCGACCATTTTTAAAAATTACAATAAAAGTAAATAACTTAATACCAATAACATGTTTTGTAAAGGCAATGCTGTGTTGCTTTTCTATGTACTTCTAGGAGTTGTGCTTTTCATTATGAGACAGCTGTGTGCTGTAATCCTGTTCAATGGGGTTAAAGTAATCAATAGCGTTGTGTTAATGTGTATTGTTAAAACATGTATCAAGTGTTATTATTTCATAAGGATGGATAGCATTATTTCAATTCCAACCATGCAAATGTTGCTAGCTCGACATCTCCATTTAACATGCAATGTACCAAAAACCCATGTGAAGTTATAAGTAATACACCTCACTGAACTACTGGATGATGTCTACCTGTAAGCAAATACATTAATAAATAGAGGTATAATTTAGCTGCCTGTGCACTCTACATTAGAAAACAGACCTTGTTGGATTACATGTCTGTTTATATCCCCTGAGTTTAAGCTGCAGACAAGTCTCTTCCACAAGCCTGCAGCTATTAAAAAACCTGGGGCTCGACGCTGCCTCTACTGGGCCAAATGTGGTACTGCAGCTTTGTTCCAAAGGAAAGGTCGCCATCTGGTGGAATAAGCTTGTACTCAAAACACAGAAATGTAAATGATCCTGGGCTTATTTGTTCAAGTCAACTAGGTATAGTGTTACAAGCAGTAGCAGACCCCTCCTCCCCAATCTCTTAATTAAATACAAATACAGTAGACTGATCTGACAGGTTCACCAGTGTAAGGTGGCAGTATAGGGTTAGATAATTACACAGCAGTGTGGATTTAGCAGCATGCAGTTAAGTAAAAAAGAAATATTGCCCGAACATATTACAAGATGTGTTTTTAATTAGCCGCATGCAGAGGCAAACAAAAGTTAGAAAAAGACATACATGAAAACAGATATAGGCAGTACAGCACAGCTAGTTGTGGTTTTGTTTTAAACAATGCCTGCAATGAACACACAGAGCATACAATAAAGACCTGAGGTTCATTTCTATTTCAGTAAAAAAAAAAGAGAAAAACAACAGTAAACACTCACAGTCCCCTTCTCCTGAAAATAACAAACAAGGCAAGGACAATACAATACAAACAGTATCACTCCTCATCACCCCTTACTTCAAACATAATGTCCGAATAGAAACTTTAGCCTGGCACTAATTTGCTGTCTGTCCCATGCATGTGAAAACACACTGTATTGTGATTGATCTCCACTACGCTGCAAGAACCACTGATTGAAGTCCAGTATACAGACAGTGGGCAGTGTTGTGGCTACCTGTAGAGTAATACGTCACTAGTGGGCATAATCAAATAACTGAGCATGTCAGACAGCTTTAGAACATTAGAAAGTGGATCACCATGACCTCCTTCACACCCACCATATGCACATGTAGAAGATTAACTTAAACCTCTCCATAAACCCCCGCATTATGATATGCAAATAATTTGTCATCCATAACTATAACAATGCTGAATGTAGAAAGAATAAAATAAACTTAATTCATTAACAAACATCAACTGTAAGTCTTTCAAGACACCGAGAAATATTTATAGTCGGGATATTTGTTATTGAGAATTTAAGTTTCTCTTAACCCCTTCAGGTCCACAAGGAATTGAGCGGCTGTGCTTCTTCTTCAAACACATTTGAGAACGACTCGAGCATCACGAGAAGGAAACCGATCGTCTGGATGAGCAGATCCAACCAGCCAGTCAATTCTAAAACCAGTTTCCTGCACCTCATTGCAAAAATAAGAAAGTCAGCATAATGCTTAGCTGTGGGACAATATTTAATTTGTCTACAGCAATAATTAGTGCTAAAGGATTTCCTTAGCGTGTTTCATCAGAATTGGACAAGTGGTTCTCCAGATGCAAAAACTGTGACAGCAATTGTGACAGACAGACAGCGTCCACATTCTGATTCGCTTAATACTGGCTGAAGGATTTCCTTAGCAAGTTCTCTGCATATATGTAACCCTATTAGTGGTGACAGACAGACAGACAGCCAGACAGCCAACCAGCCACCTCCTCAATCTGTTCTGTTTACCAGGGCTCTGCATAGCCAGCGAGTGGTGATAAAGCACAGTCCAGCAGTGTGTTATATTACCAGCGCTTTGGTGATTTCTTATTACTGAGGCAGGAAGGCACCAGTTCCTTGCAGTGGACAGGCTGATCAATACAGTGCTTCAAAAGAACAGGTTTTCATTTCCTGCATGTTGGTAAAAAAAACAAACAAAGAAAACCCAATAGTTGACAGTATACTGGAATATGTGTAACAAAACGCATCTACATAAAAAAAAACTTTGACACAACACCCTGAGAATACAGATCAATCATCGGAACAGAATGCAATAAAAGAAAATGTTTTTCCAGATTTACATTCAAGATACTTCTAAAGCACTAGCCAGTATTTACAGAGATGATATATTCCTCTTATTCAGAGAGGCATTTACAGGATCTGACTTTCCCTCGCTTTGAAAGGACCTCCAGAGTACATTACCAACCAAAGCCAAACTTGAATCGTTGCACCACCTCTCTTCTCCAGACAACCCCTGGTAACCAGCCCTGACATCACAGGCCGTGTGCGAAGCAGCCTTCCATCTCTGGGATGCGTGACAGAGTAGTGCACTCTGCAGCCAATATGGAAATGTGAGGAGGTCCTTTTCTAATTGTGTCTGGAGGCTTCGCAGTAATCATTAGGAGAACACATAGTGTGCATTGCTTTCTCTATAGGCCCTCTCAACAACCACAACTATCCATGGAGAGAAACTGGCAGCTGGCGAGATGATTTTACAGGGAATGCTCCGATCCCCTTTCATCTAGAAAACCTGCTCAAGCAAACAGGCACTGTCTGTTGTCATTAGTAAATGTA
>NW_024472073.1:0-9779 GCF_017654505.1 Polyodon spathula | reverse complement strand
TGTGGCAATAACATAAAAATGTCATGGCCTTTAATGAGATCTCTTGTTTATGCCAAGAATGCATACATCAATAATATACCGTATAATCATATTTAATTTTGTTTTTAACACAGGCGTTTGGGGGGACGTGTCTGAGTCGGCGCCTGCATTTGTGTGGCTTAATTAGTTTATGAAGAGCGTTATTAAAAATAAATTGTATATTTTATTGTAATGCGGTTTTAACTCTCGCCAATTCCCAATGTTTTTTGACAGTGACAAATAAAAAATCAGCCAAGTGGTGACTAGTGACACTGCTTCTGGTTTGTATAATTTTTGTTTCAATTTTCAATAATTGTTTAACAGGATGTTATCGTATGTTACAATAGAAGAGCATACTATTATAATCTCTATGGAACTATAAAAAATGTTGCAAAAGTTCCACAGAGCTCTGCGGTTGTTGCTAACGTTTCTGTCATTTGCTAATCATAAAAAGATTGTGTCTCCAGGCAGAATATATCTATTTTCTGAAACAAGCTGTATGTACAGTACCGTAGTAACTATGTCTTTCTCACAGGGAGAGGAAAGCAAACAGTTTTGTTCAAGGAATGTATAGCTAGAATTTTTGTTGTACGTTTTATCATCGTCTGATATTTATGATATACAGTAATTGAGATGGTTTAACAATGGTAATGGAAGTTAGTACATATTTGGAAATTAATACGCTTGAAATGAGAACTTGCAAACTCAGGGTCTGAAGATCAGTTATTCAACTTCTCGTGTTCATCAGCAACTCACAAGACCAGTTCAGAATGAAACAATACACTTGGATATACTGAAACACTATGCTGCTGATGTGTAAGTGTGGCTGGGTGGTTCATCTTGATGAATAAGAGCATTATATAAATAGAGGAATTGAAACTTTCTACTCTCTGTTGTCTGTTCCTGAACCACACACTGTTGACTGCCAGGTGTTCTGCAAGACTCCCTAAAAACTGGTTGCCATGGAGATTTTCCAGCCCTCTCAACAAGTGTCTGTGCAGACAGCCCACAATATTCCTCGCCCTGTTTCCATGGGAGATGCACAGCAGAAACGCATCTGATCCGAGTGACACCGTGCAGGGGTCTGATCGCACTGTAATGTTACTGAAGCGAGCTGGCTAGCTGTAGCAGAGAGCAGAGCTCTGTAGAACAGTTTGTTTGGTTCATGTGTTTCAATGCAATTGTCTAGTTCCCTGCTGGGATTGCAAGCAGCATGGTGATTTCTACAAATTAAGGAAATCAGGTGAAAAGCTGTATGTTTAAAAGAATTCTGTTTTGCAATAAAAAAAAAAAAAACTGCTCTTATTTCCAAAGGAGTACGACTGTCTCCATCCTATCCGTACATTAGTATTTAAAACAAAGTAGACTAGAGATGGGTGTTAGGAATATGTGGGCCAAACAGAGGACTGTCAATTAAAAAGGACACTATATTTATTCATAGTGGAAACTGGATTTCCATATCATCACGTATTGCATTGAATTAAGATAGGGTTTGGTTCATAGAAGAGCTGTCAGCGTGGTGCATTGCTTTTTTAAAAGTATTGATATAATACGTCTATACAACGTAGACAGCTCTAACAAAAACAAGCTTCTATTTCCTTTTCAGGAACTGATGAGTGAATACAGTAGGGTTTCTGAAGTAGAAATGTACAAACTCATTCATATTTGTGGTTGCAACACACCTTTTGGGGCAACGGATAAGCACATTGGCCGATCTGTAAACATCATTTTGACAATCTATTTGCAATGTTTTTTGTTCTGAATTAGATTATGGTTTACCTTCTAGAGAGGAATAAGTGGGGCATGTATTTTCACCCTTATCAGAGATTTCATGATTTCTGTAAAATGTCCCCAATGCTGTGTAATATGCAGTTCCTTGTGAAAACTCCCATTTCTGAAAGAATAGTGGAAATATACCTCTTTTTATATCACTTAAAAATAAATTCAGCAAACGTTTGCCTTCTACACTGAACTTAGGACTCTGGCAGCCGGTTTAGTTTGCTTCCAGTAAATGATTGAACACAGACTGCATAGAGCCGCACGATTTCCTTAAAATATATTCAATGAAAGAGACTGCATCAAAAATCTGAAATATTTCTGCTAGTTTCCCTCTGTGCTATACAAGCCCGGACATTTAACGAGTCTGTTCTTATTTTTACATTTATATATATTTATTATTATTGTTATTGTTTATATATATTTATTATTATTGTAGGAATAGCACAAAACACCATTCGATTTGTATATTGAACACTGCATGCTTGAAGTTCTTTAATGATTAGACATACTAGTGCAATTACTTGTGCCCTGATTTTGAAGCTTCCTGATTGGGTTTCATTATTCCATTTTGAAGTGAACAGGTTTCAGTGATTGTAGATCACATATTAATATGGTAGTGTGATGATGGTATAATACAAGCGTCTGGAAAAGGAGTCTTTACCCCACACAAGGACCTACTGCCAGCTAAATTCAAGAACATGATTTTAACCAAGATACTTTGACCTCAATTTCGAAGCCCCTACAGCTAGTAGAACCTGTGACGGGATAAACGGGTATTGACTTCAATAGACAATTCCCAATTATAAAAAAATTACAGATAGTGCTACATTTTTAAATGCTAAAAGAAGCTTAAATAAATCCAATGACAAATATTTAATGAAAAATTCTGAAAGTATTATGGTTACTAGGAGGTAACACTTTACATTAAGTGTCTCTAAGTACTGTATGCATTTACATAGTTACTTAGTAAGTACATGTGTATGTACACATAATTATAGTGTTATTATGTATAGCTACAATGTACTTAATGTGTACATTTATTTACATGATAAAAACCTAATCTTAACCCTAACCCTTTCTGATACAATTGTGTACCTGCATATATCATGCAAAAAGATGTACACGTTAAGTACATTGTAACAATGTGCAAGTACACATGTATTTACTATGTAACTACTATGTAAATACACAGTAATTAGTAGAGACATGTAAAGTGTTACACAAAAAAACTATCCAAGACTACTCAAGTCAAGGTCATCTGGGTAAACTAAATGGATCTGTTAAAGTGTGGAGTTTTTAATCTAAACCTGCTGAACGCAGTCTTTGGTTTTGCAGCGGATATCTCAGTGAATCATATTACAGATTCACATTATAGTGTCACTTAGTCAACTTTCACTACATGTAGTATCATATTGCTCCTCATTTATTATTTTCAATTCAAATGATTCATCTGGGAATTTCTACCAGTGCCAGTTCACTCCCCTGTAGGTCTAATGCCAGAATGCTTCTTGTTGAACAAGGTGCTTATACAATGATCACTATGAAAACTAGTACAACAAAATGTAAAGAGAACATAAAGAAAACAGTGAAGGATGCCTCCTCAGGCAAGATGGTCTGAATAAAAAATACTGTGTAGGACTGGACTCTGTGTAGGGTATCACAGCCTGGACTCTGTGTAGGGTATCACAGCTCCTCCAGCAGTGTCAGCCTGGACTCTGTGTAGGGTATCACAGCCTGGACTCTGTGTAGGGTATCACAGCTCCCCCAGCAGTGTCAGTCTGGACTCTGTGTAGGGTATCACAGTCTGGACTCTGTGTAGGGTATCACAGCTCCCCCAGCAGTGTCAGCCTGGACTCTGTGTAGGGTATCACAGTCTGGACTCTGTGTAGGGTATCACAGCTCCCCCAGCAGTGTCAGTCTGGACTCTGTGTAGGGTATCACAGTCTGGACTCTGTGTAGGGTACCACAGTCTGGACTCTGTGTAGGATATCACAGTCTGGACTCTGTGTAGGGTATCACAGCTCCCCCAGCAGTGTCAGCCTGGACTCTGTGTAGGGTATCACAGCTCCCCCAGCAGTGTCAGTCTGGACTCTGTGTAGGGTATCACAGTCTGGACTCTGTGTAGGGTATCACAGCTCCCCCAGCAGTGTCAGCCTGGACTCTGTGTAGGGTATCACAGCTCCCCCAGCAGTGTCAGCCTGGACTCTGTGTAGGGTATCACAGCTCCCCCAGCAGTGTCAGCCTGGACTCTGTGTAGGGTATCACAGCTCCCCCAGCAGTGTCAGCCTGGACTCTGTGTAGGGTATCACAGCTCCCCCAGCAGTGTCAGCCTGGACTCTGTGTAGGGTATCACAGCTACTCCAGCAGTGTCAGCCTGGACTCTGTGTAGGGTATCACAGCTCCCCCAGCAGTGTCAGCCTGGACTCTGTGTAGGGTATCACAGCCTGGACTCTGTGTATGGTATCACAGCTCCCCCAGCAGTGTCAGCCTGGACTCTGTGTAGGGTATCACAGCTCCCCCAGCAGTGTCAGCCTGGACTCTGTGTAGGGTATCACAGCTCCCCCAGCAGTGTCAGCCTGGACTCTGTGTAGGGTATCACAGCTCCCCCAGCAGTGTCAGCCTGGACTCTGTGTAGGGTATCACAGCTCCCCCAGCAGTGTCAGCCTGGACTCTGTGTAGGGTATCACAGCTCCCCCCAGCAGTGTCAGCCTGGACTCTGTGTAGGGTATCACAGTCTGGACTCTGTGTAGGGTATCACAGCTCCCCCAGCAGTGTCAGTCTGGACTCTGTGTAGGGTATCACAGCTCCCCCAGCAGTGTCAGTCTGGACTCTGTGTAGGGTATCACAGCTCCCCCAGCTGTAGGGACTCTGTGTAGGGTATCACAGCTCCCCCAGCAGTGTCAGCCTGGACTCTGTGTAGGGTATCACAGCTCCCCCAGCAGTGTCAGCCTGGACTCTGTGTAGGGTATCACAGCTACTCCAGCAGTGTCAGCCTGGACTCTGTGTAGGGTATCACAGCTCCCCCAGCAGTGTCAGCCTGGACTCTGTGTAGGGTATCACAGCTCCCCCAGCAGTGTCAGCCTGGACTCTGTGTAGGGTATCACAGCTCCCCCAGCAGTGTCAGCCTGGACTCTGTGTAGGGTATCACAGCTCCCCCAGCAGTGTCAGCCTGGACTCTGTGTAGGGTATCACAGCTCCCCCAGCAGTGTCAGCCTGGACTCTGTGTAGGGTATCACAGCTCCCCCAGCAGTGTCAGCCTGGACTCTGTGTAGGGTCACAGCTCCCCCAGCAGTGTCAGCCTGGACTCTGTGTAGGGTATCACAGCTCCCCCAGCAGTGTCAGCCTGGACTCTGTGTAGGGTATCACAGCTCCCCCAGCAGTGTCAGCCTGGACTCTGTGTAGGGTATCACAGCTCCCCCAGCAGTGTCAGCCTGGACTCTGTGTAGGGTATCACAGCTCCCCCAGCAGTGTCAGCCTGGACTCTGTGTAGGGTATCACAGCTCCCCCAGCAGTGTCAGACTCTGTGTAGGGTATCACAGCTCCCCCAGCAGTGTCAGTCTGGACTCTGTGTAGGGTATCACAGCTCTGGACTCTGTGTAGGGTCACAGCTCCCCCAGCAGTGTCAGCCTGGACTCTGTGTAGGGTATCACAGCTCCCCCAGCAGTGTCAGCCTGGACTCTGTGTAGGGTATCACAGCTCCCCCAGCAGTGTCAGCCTGGACTCTGTGTAGGGTATCACAGCTCCCCCAGCAGTGTCAGCCTGGACTCTGTGTAGGGTATCACAGCTCCCCCAGCAGTGTCAGCCTGGACTCTGTGTAGGGTATCACAGCTCCCCCAGCAGTGTCAGCCTGGACTCAGGGTATCACAGCTCCCCCAGCAGTGTCAGCCTGGACTCTGTGTAGGGTATCACAGCTCCCCCAGCAGTGTCAGCCTGGACTCTGTGTAGGGTATCACAGCTCCCCCAGCAGTGTCAGCCTGGACTCTGTGTAGGGTATCACAGCTCCCCCAGCAGTGTCAGCCTGGACTCTGTGTAGGGTATCACAGCTCCCCCAGCAGTGTCAGCCTGGACTCTGTGTAGGGTATCACAGCTCCCCCAGCAGTGTCAGCCTGGACTCTGTGTAGGGTATCACAGCTCCCCCAGCAGTGTCAGCCTGGACTCTGTGTAGGGTATCACAGCTCCCCCAGCAGTGTCAGCCTGGACTCTGTGTAGGGTATCACATCCCCCAGCAGTGTCAGCCTGGACTCTGTGTAGGGTATCACAGCTCCCCCAGCAGTGTCAGCCTGGACTCTGTGTAGGGTATCACAGCTCCCCCAGCAGTGTCAGCCTGGACTCTGTGTAGGGTATCACAGCTCCCCCAGCAGTGTCAGCCTGGACTCTGTGTAGGGTATCACAGCTCCCCCAGCAGTGTCAGCCTGGACTCTGTGTAGGGTATCACAGCTCCCCCAGCAGTGTCAGCCTGGACTCTGTGTAGGGTATCACAGCTCCCCCAGCAGTGTCAGCCTGGACTCTGTGTAGGGTATCACAGCTCCCCCAGCAGTGTCAGCCTGGACTCTGTGTAGGGTATCACAGCTCCCCCAGCAGTGTCAGCCTGGACTCTGTGTAGGGTATCACAGCTCCCCCAGCAGTGTCAGCCTGGACTCTGTGTAGGGTATCACAGCTCCCCCAGCAGTGTCAGCCTGGACTCTGTGTAGGGTATCACAGCTCCCCCAGCAGTGTCAGCCTGGACTCTGTGTAGGGTATCACAGCTCCCCCAGCAGTGTCAGCCTGGACTCTGTGTAGGGTATCACAGCTCCCCCAGCAGTGTCAGCCTGGACTCTGTGTAGGGTATCACAGCTCCCCCAGCAGTGTCAGCCTGGACTCTGTGTAGGGTATCACAGCTCCCCCAGCAGTGTCAGCCTGGACTCTGTGTAGGGTATCACAGCTCCCCCAGCAGTGTCAGCCTGGACTCTGTGTAGGGTATCACAGCTCCCCCAGCAGTGTCAGCCTGGACTCTGTGTAGGGTAGTGTCAGCCTGGACTCTGTGTAGGGTATCACAGCTCCCCCAGCAGTGTCAGCCTGGACTCTGTGTAGGGTATCACAGCTCCCCCAGCAGTGTCAGCCTGGACTCTGTGTAGGGTATCACAGCTCCCCCAGCAGTGTCAGCCTGGACTCTGTGTAGGGTATCACAGCTCCCCCAGCAGTGTCAGCCTGGACTCTGTGTAGGGTATCACAGCTCCCCCAGCAGTGTCAGCCTGGACTCTGTGTAGGGTATCACAGCTCCCCCAGCAGTGTCAGCCTGGACTCTGTGTAGGGTATCACAGCTCCCCCAGCAGTGTCAGCCTGGACTCTGTGTAGGGTATCACAGCAGCTCCCCCAGCAGTGTCAGTCTGGACTCTGTGTAGGGTATCACTGGACTCTGTGTAGGGTATCACAGCTCCCCCAGCAGTGTCAGCCTGGACTCTGTGTAGGGTATCACAGCTCCCCCAGCAGTGTCAGTCTGGCAGCAGACTCTGTGTAGGGTATCACAGCTCCCCCAGCAGTGTCAGCCTGGACTCTGTGTAGGGTATCACAGCTCCCCCAGCAGTGTCAGCCTGGACTCTGTGTAGGGTATCACAGCTCCCCCAGCAGTGTCAGCCTGGACTCTGTGTAGGGTATCACAGCTCCCCCAGCAGTGTCAGCCTGGACTCTGTGTAGGGTATCAAGCTCCCCCAGCAGTGTCAGCCTGGACTCTGTGTAGGGTATCACAGCTCCCCCAGCAGTGTCAGCCTGGACTCTGTGTAGGGTATCACAGCTCCCCCAGCAGTGTCAGCCTGGACTCTGTGTAGGGTATCACAGCTCCCCCAGCAGTGTCAGCCTGGACTCTGTGTAGGGTATCACAGCTCCCCCAGCAGTGTCAGCCTGGACTCTGTGTAGGGTATCACAGCTCCCCCAGCAGTGTCAGCCTGGACTCTGTGTAGGGTATCACAGCTCCCCCAGCAGTGTCAGCCTGGACTCTGTGTAGGGTATCACAGCTCCCCCAGCAGTGTCAGCCTGGACTCTGTGTAGGGTATCACAGCTCCCCCAGCAGTGTCAGCCTGGACTCTGTGTAGGGTATCACAGCTCCCCCAGCAGTGTCAGCCTGGACTCTGTGTAGGGTATCACAGCTCCCCCAGCAGTGTCAGCCTGGACTCTGTGTAGGGTATCACAGCTCCCCCAGCAGTGTCAGCCTGGACTCTGTGTAGGGTATCACAGCTCCCCCAGCAGTGTCAGCCTGGACTCTGTGTAGGGTATCACAGCTCCCCCAGCAGTGTCAGCCTGGACTCTGTGTAGGGTATCACAGCTCCCCCAGCAGTGTCAGCCTGGACTCTGTGTAGGGTATCACAGCTCCCCCAGCAGTGTCAGCCTGGACTCTGTGTAGGGTATCACAGCTCCCCCAGCAGTGTCAGCCTGGACTCTGTGTAGGGTATCACAGCTCCCCCAGCAGTGTCAGTCTGGACTCTGTGTAGGGTATCACAGTCTGGACTCTGTGTAGGGTATCACAGCTCCCCCAGCAGTGTCAGTCTGGACTCTGTGTAGGGTATCACAGTCTGGACTCTGTGTAGGGTATCACAGCTCCCCCAGCAAGTAGTAGAATACACGATTCTGTAGTTCAAAAACTATTATGATCTAAAATATGTCATTACTATTTGTTTATTTAGCAAATACTTTTCACCAAGGTGACTTACAGAGATTAGGATGTGTGAACCATGCATCAGCTGCAGAGCCACTTACAAGAACACCACACTCGAAAGACAGAGCACAAGGAGGTTAAGTGACTCGCTCGGGGTCACACAGAGAGTCAGTGAGTGAGTGAGCCAGAATTTGAACTGGGGATATCTATTTCCGTCACTTTGTTGATCTCACGCTTTCTCATAGAGAAGACACACACATTATGTTAAACATGTATTCAATTTTTAATGGTGTTTTTTTCATATCTATTAGTGAACAAAGCAATTGGTGAATGTCTTGTGCATTTTTTTCAGGGTTGCGCTTTCCTCCCTTATGTTGGAACGCAGACGACTTTGGAAATACGGAAGCTGCTTCTGGGAGTTTGAGTTCTTGAAAATTTCAAAAACTATTCAGAATATATATGTTTTATATTATGACTTAAATATACATTTCCTAAGAATAGTCAGATAAACTCCTAGATACAAAAAGCATTATAAATGCCTGCCTTTTATTTCCTTTACAAAAGTCCTGGATACAAACACCTTGGGATTGGAGGTTGTTCATAGATCCGAAATGTCCGCAGCTATGAAAACGAGTTTTCAGTGTTTTTAATAAATGTGCACACCTGCTATCTACAGCCTCAATCTGGTGAATAATTCAATGATACAACACACTAATGCAATACTCAAATTGTTACAGTTCTAAAGTCTTTCAAATACATGGAAAAAGGCTACATTTAAGTTACCATTAAAATGAAAAGTTGCAGCATTGCACACACAGAGGAGTGATTTGCATACCTCCAGGTGAAAGTGGGGTGTTCACTAGACCTGTCAGTTCGTAAGATTGGTTTTCATAACTCTGAGGTTGATCTGTACTTCATGCATTGTCTCGCCTTCCCAGATACCTTCTGCTTTTCTATGACTGGCGTGTTTTCAAAGTGGACTGTGCTTCTTTATGTGAAGTGGAACATAGTGAACAGGAGAGCAGCATTGCAGCATCTGCTCATCAGATTCACCTTTACCATAACGCCTGCGTCTTTCATGTGGCTAAATGTGATGTCTAAGAAATGCTGTCCAAACATATACAATACCATTTACTGGAATGAGTGTCAGCTCTGTGAACTTGTCAGCTTTTAGAAAGCTGGTTCTTTATGGTGCTTGATCAGTGTTATCATCAGGGCCAATATGAAGTGGAATACAAATAATCCTGTTTTACGCCGCCACTGGCACTTTGACCAGACACAGCGTGATAAGCTGGTGGTTTGGCACAGTGCTCTGATGTTAAAGATTCATCAAGGATGGGTGTCTGAACACTGG
>NW_024472072.1:0-17404 GCF_017654505.1 Polyodon spathula | reverse complement strand
ACTGCTGTCCTGATCTAAAACTAGACTGATAACCAGAAAGAAGTGATTCTTCAATACAAAAAACTCAAATGCTTGTCTTGCTTCACCAACCTTTTAGGGAAGTACATACAAAGTCTGCACACAATTCTCTTTTTCAACCTAACCTCAAAATCAGCATGAAATTTGTGCAGTTTTGAAGCTGGATGGAAACCCAGATTTGTATGTGTTGTTATTTGATTGTATCTTTTTACTCTTGGATTGGCTTGAATGGTGCTTCATGAATATTAACAAATATTATGAATGCAGACTCTTTCCATAACTTACCTCGCCCGTAAAACCAGGATGTTGGCAGGTTGATCAGAGCCACATTTTGTTTCCAGTGAACTGAACTAACGGTGCCCTGGGCAATGAGACAATATGTCAGGTCATGTTTAACATCCCAAACATAGCAATGTTGAGTTTTATGCTGAAATGGCAAGTTTTTCATTATTATTTGAATACTTTGTCCTTTTTCTTTCTACTTGGATTCATGTGACTCACCAAAGTGGCAACCCGCATTGATGAAGGTAATTTTCCCAGTGCTGTGCTAGCCTCAGAACTAACCGAGGAACTGACATTTGCTTTGGGATCAGAAGTAGGGTTACAATCTCATGGGTTATTTATTTAATAATTCTGATTATGTATCTGTCACATGTTTAAATGGCATCAGGTTTTCTTTGTTTCTAATCTGGCTTTTGAAGAAAAAAAAAGCAGTCCCTGTTTTTCACTCTGGAAATCTTTGTGATTTGTAATGACTGAGTATTCCTTTGAGTACTAGATGTCTTATACACTGGTACACACTTAAGTATAGAACAAATGTTGGCCAAGTTATTTCCAGCACCTTCTTACTGCTTCATTCTCAAGCTGCCAGCTCTGATCTGATGTGGTCTCGTCTTTGTTTGGTAGACCTTCGTTTCAATTTGTAGCAGCAGATACTCGGAATGCTTTACAGATATGCTACTTAGGGGTAAAAAGTCTACTGATTTAACAGATTCATACAATAGAGGTAAAAATACTCAAATAGGTCATCTTGTCAACACATTGCAAAAATATGAATAAATCGAACACTTGATCATGTCTGGAGATCTAGTTGGGAAAGTTCTATTTCACACCACTTTGCAGTGGAAGCTTATGATTTTGTAAAATATCAGAGTAATGGTTTGCAACTGTACTCTTGTCCGTATTGAAACCGCATGCTTCACAATTACTTCATGATCACTGTCGTGCGATTCGTTGACTTCTCTTCTCTGCAGTCGACTGTTCCCTGCAACCCAGTCTACTAGGATATGATACTTGTAATTGCTAACTCAGCATCAAATGAGCTTTTATGATTTGTCCTTATTTATGGTGTTTTGTATGGCATGTAATCACCGAATTACTGTATGTTATTATAACAATGTTGATTTCATTTTTTGGATGCTAATCACATATTGTCCTTGCTGCAGTTGGACCTATCTTGGCTGGGCCAACAGTGTGAATGAGATCTTGTTCTCCACAGGCTTTTACCTGGTTAGATAAAGGAATTGATTGGTTGCATTATCACTACATTAAAGATATCAAGACACTGAAGTTATCGGGTCAGCCTGCCGCTATTTGTTTCCTCTTTAAAAATATGATCTGTCCCACAAGTGCAGTGGCACCCCAAATCTGACCCATTCACTACCAATGTGGATTGACTGGGTATTACATGTTCTCTTTCTTTAACCCAAAAAGAGTTTCTAAGAACTTGTATTTTGTAAGTAAGCGGTCTCAGTCTAAGTAACGACTCTACGGATTTTATTTTAGAAGACATGCAGATAACTGGAAATCTGTTCTACTTGTGTCTACTAGCTAGATAAACACAGCCAAGAGGAGTCTCCCCAAGGCCAGGACAAAATCTACTGACCGATGAATTTACACAAGAGTTTACAGAACAACTGGAAAGCAAATCACATGTATCAGCCCCTCTGATGTTTTACATCAAAAAGTGTTTATGTTTGGTGATTTAGCAGCCTAAAAGGGTGAGTGTGTAATTTCTTATACCTGTGCGATATTAAAAGGAAAGTGTTTTGCAAGATGGGAAATCCCCAAATGGTGCTTTGGACTATGGTGAAAGACAAAGTGAGTCAAACCCCAATCCCCAAGTGACTGTGGTGGAAGCACAGCAGCATTCAGAGACACCTTCACAGGCACAGAGTTGTGTTTAGGGAGGAGGATACTGTATAACCTTTAGAGAAATTAATACATAGACTGTGGAGTTCAAAGTGTGACACAAAAAAACTGACTTGAAAGATTTTGAAGTTTCATGTGCGGCAGGATAGCTTTGTTTTCTCCCTTATCTTGTAATGCAAGCAGCTATTGATTTGTAGTTTGTAGTTTGCCATTGTAGGGTTTCTCCCTGTTCTTGAGAAGTCATGTGACATTGTGACCTTTCACATGACTCTAGGTCTTTCATTTTTCTATCGTGTCTGCTTGTGTTGTAATGACGAAAGGGCCTGTCTGATTGGCCATACTGTTGGTAGATGCACAATCTTATGTACCAGGATATCCAATCAGAGGCCTGGGTGAAGAGTTCTGAATTTCCGTGAGTGTCAATAGAGGGTCATGTGATGTAACTTTCTCTAACAACGAAAGCAACACATCCACAATAGGGTAATGTCCTGGTTTTCAAATGTCCACAAAAGGACAAACTATGCGGGAATGCAGAGAACCACCAACTAGGAATCACCAGTGTGTTTTACTTTAAATAATCACGATACTGAGATTAAATAAATAACTTCAGTTATTGTGAGCACTAATACAAGGTAACCTGCTTCACTAAGAAGTTTCAGAATCCAGACAGTGGAAAGGCTAATTTTATATAATGTAGAGAATAAATCTATTTTTAAAGGTATAACGTGTCCAGCGTGTGTTGCCCTGAATCATGTCACAAGAGCACCACTCACTTCTGTTTTGCTCACAGAAGCTTTTCTGACACCTACTATTCTATCACTGTTCCTCAGTCTAGTTTGAGGCATTGCAGAAAAAGGGAACTGTGGTTCCAGAATAGCATTCATAAGAGGAAGTGTTGAGCAATGAAGGAAAAAGTGAAGAGATGGAAAGAGGCCAAGAGGAGAGTGGCAGACAGGGAAGACATTGGAGGGATGAGCTTTAGAAAACCAGGATTATTTAAACAAAATAACATGCCGTTCTTGAAATGTTCCTACCTTGTTTAAAACACATCTACTGCCCGAAGAGGGAGCCTATCAAACTGAAAGCTGTTAGAAGTTGTTAAAAACCCAATCCAGACCTGGATTCAAGGACGGTACCAACAAGGCCAAAAGCCTCAAGGGTTAGTTGAGGTTCAGCATGGAATCCTCAAGGCAGTGCTGAGGCTGGGAGGCACGTAGTCAGTGTGAAGGCAAACAATCTTAGCTTGATTCATATGGGAGAATTACACGCGATCCAGTCTCATACCAGGGACATCCAAGGCCAGACAGACAAAGGTCAGCATGCCAACCTTGAGGTTGAGGGCTTCAAGACTAAAGCCATCCCTCCCTGACAAGAGTGTTCCCAAACAGGAATGTTCTCATGTATTTTTTTTTTTTTTTTAAGTGTCGTAATTGCTGTACCTCCAGAAGTGAAAGGAATGAGAGACTGATGAACCAAACAAATTGTATTGAACATTCTAATCCTGTTGATAGTGCTTGTGTATTTCTTGTTTTACCTCATTTTAGAATTTCTCTCTCTTGCTCAGTTGAACTCTATCTTGCTGCACGCCTGTGTGCTTGTGCTGTTTTCTTTGTTGCTGCTTCCTGGTCTTGAGAAATCATGTGATATTGTGAAGTTCTTGTCCCTTATACAATACCATGGTATTTTTGCACTTTTACCTGCTGTTTCCATGGTAATACCATATATTAACCATAATGTACCCTGCTTTACCATGTTTATTAATATGCTTTATCTTACCTCAATGTTCTTTACAATGCTTCCCTATGCTTTACCATGCTTTCACTGTGCTTTATTAGGCTTTGTTATGCTTTTACTATGGGAAACTTTTATAAGGGGTTAATTCGAACAGAAACCAAAAGCATGCATAAAATGAAAGGTAAAATAAACAGGTGTACATTGTAAACACAATTATGTTAAATGCAAATTTACCATGGCAAACTTTTATAAGGGGTATTTGTTTCTTTATTAAATCTTGTGAAATTGTGCAAGATGTGCTGAAACTCATTCATCAGTTGCTGGCCTGCCTTTCTGTAGGTGGTTTTGACATAATGCTCCAACATGCTGTTTAGATCTGTCAATATATTGCACTGTGTTAATACTGCTTGTTTAAAATACTACTAGTTTAAAAACTGCATATTCATATTCATATCATTTTACTGTGACAGAAACATGACTAAGCTCCCTGAGGGCAGTCAGTTTAAGTAGTATAATTATAGATGTTCCCGAACCCAGAAGAAACTTACTGGCATACAGTTAATCAGTTTCTTAGTCAACCTTGTCAGGTTGGAAACTTTTAAAATTGACGTTTTCATTTAGTTTTACTGACGTCTTTTCACGTTTGACCTTCATAAAGTGAATCCTAGAATGTTTTAGAAAGCTTTTAAAATCCCCACCCCTAACACTCTTTTAATTTCCCTCCTGTATTGTGTATTTCAAACATGTTTTCTTCTCCGTAAAAATCTGTGGCAGTTAAATGGTAGCTTCAAATTACATTTCATTTTTTTTATCTCTAATTTTTTATGATGTTTACAATGTCTTTTTTATTAGTACATGCCAGCGCCATCTAGTGCACAGCTAGTATATTGGCAGAAAAACAAAAGGAAACTTGTTTCCCACAGAACTTGGGAAAGCACCTCATAAAACAGAGATGACAGTACGGGAGTAATTGCCATTTAGAATCACTTAGAATGATTGAATTAAAAAAAAAAAAAATCAAGTTACAAAATGTATATTGCTCTATTTATATTTATTTATATATATATATGCGCTAAACAATCTAGCAAAGACCCAAAAATGCCTACAGCAAAGCAGAAATGTGTTATTGTGTTGCTAATGATGTTAGAAAATTGATTAGCAACCTTCTCAATGGGGCCCTAGCTGTAAAGGAGCTCAGCATCCCACTTTAATTTGGAATATACATTTCTGGCACCAAAGCACTTCCTGTCCTATAGGTCCCGTTGTCAGGTTGCAGGTAAGCCACTACCATTTGTCACATGGGTGTGGTACCAGTAAGAAAGACCAACAAACAATGGGATGGAAACTAAAATATTTGCAGATCAAAAGATCTTCAATAAAAGGGAGGACCAGCTATTCTATTTCTAGTGCTTTTAAAAAGCTGGTTAAGAAACGCTTCCCTGGGGGTTAATGCTTTACTCCAGGTTCCAAAGGCTTGGACACAGTGCATAGTTGTGAGTTTATGGAAGGCACCTGCAGGGTTCCCATAGCCTTCAAGCCAAGGAACAGAACACCGTTTCCAGTAAAGAGCTGTGTAACCCTTCCCAAGCCAAGTGAAAGGTGCTGCGTGCCTCTCAACGCAAGGCAAACAATTCAATAGTGCATCTGTGCCAATTACACCAAGCCTGAATTAAGTTATAGAAAACAAGCAGGATACGTTACAGAACAGCAGATCAAGATTAGGTAACATGTTAAGACAATCACGTTCCATTGTTTACAAAAACACAATCTGCAAACATTTGAAGGTATTGCCACATCGATAAAGAAATATGATAAACAATTTGTCTGTTGGTTGTATCATAGCTTATATCAAATGGCAATGATACCAATCGTTTCACGATAACAATTATAGTGTATTGTGGTGTAAGATACAGGCCCACCCGCACCGTACAGTGGATTGTAAAAGTCTGGTGAAGAATACGATGACAAATTGATGTGGATTAAGAGTAGACAACCCAAGTCGCCGCTGTAAGATGGAGTCATCAGTTGAATGTCACTGGAGTCAGTCAATTGTCACTGAAGATGCATGAGTACTGTCTACAACGGACTGACTTTATCACATTTAAACAAAAATGTAAGTCATTTCTCTAAAATACTGTTTAAACGTTTTAGCAGTTAGTTCTGTGACAGTGTGTACATTGTTGTTTGCTCCAAACTGGTTTTGTTGGAAAACATTTTTTCAGTCTAAGATAATCAATAATTAATTTACTGACTTCAAAGCGTAGTTACTGTTTAATGGTGCTTAAAGTACTTTAAAAAAAAAAAAAAAAAAAAAAAAAGCACTGTTAGCTTCAAAGATATTTACAAGAAAGAATTAAAACAGGTAATAATTTGATTGGGACTCTCTTTTTTCTGGCGCCTCTAAGTTTAGGGTGAATTTTGTTTGTCTTTGTATTGCTCATAGTGGAGATAAATGTGTAATTGCATTGCAAGCTTACCAATGATGAGAAGGATTTTCCCTTTGTGTTTTGTAAAAGAAACCAAGATATGCAGCCCTTGCACAACTCGCATGTGTGCCTGTGGAAGCATGTTCTGTCACAGGATTCATGGGAAAAGTCACACAAACTACCATTTCCCCATACTGTCTAAATGATATGTCCTTTGTTCACCATAATTATCCAGTTTTTCCCTCTGCCTCAGTAAAATGGTTCACTGCATGCATCAGGTTGAAATCTATATTGAAAACATTTCCAAAAAGCAATGTGCAAAACAAGCTAAATATATTTTAGACTAAACAGTCTGTCACATTTTTTTTTTGTTTTACATTTTTACTTATTCAACATTTTTCAACTTGCAGATTGTTTCGTTGCAATGTTAAGCAAGCAGTCCTCTGTTAATTCACTCTTTTGCTGGACACCTGAGTCATTGCAATTCATTTCTGAAACCTCATCGAGGAGTTGAAAAAGTAAGTCGCGTCTTTACCAGTTAGCTGAAGTCATATTTTTCAAACTAGTTGGAAAAGTCTATTGTATTCCTTTGTCAGTCAGTCATCTGACTTGTGGGTCTAATGGGACACTTCTGAAATCATGGTTGACCCAATGGATTGATCGTCAAACGGACTGTCCATGCCAGAGGGCTGGCAGTTTACAAGGGTCATCTAATAATAGAAACACTGAAAACCCTTTTGGAATGTACCTATATCACTGGGGCCGTGCACGGGGCAGAATTCCCCTGGGCACCACATGTAATAAAAATATCTGCATGTAACACTTACTTTAGGGGTTTCTTTTCTTCAAACATTGCAATATACTTCAAGAACAGATAATGCTGTTTTACTTTGTTTTTTGATCTTCTCAGATGAGGTTCTGTGGTTGGGCTTATTTACCATTCCGACTAGAACAACAACTGAAGAAACAGCTGCTTCTGATTGCTGTCCTCCACAGAGGCTGAAATAAGCAGCAACCCCCTTCTAAAAGTTTCTCATAGTAAAAGTATAGCAAAGTGTGAAAAAGCATGGTAAAGCATAGGCAAGCACTGTAAAAGCCAGTGAGTATGGTAAAACATATTAATAAACATGGCAAACCAGACCAAACTATGGTTAAATGCATAGTATAACCACAGGGATGCAAGCACCCCCTGTTCCATAGCAGTTTCACCCACTCCAGGTTTTACTACTAGCCAGTGTATAGGAAACAAGCTCAGGTGTGTTCTATTAAACTCACTGTAAAACCAGGAATGGATCAAACTGTTATTCAATGGGAGTCTTAATACCATCCCTGAACCATGGGAAAATTATCGAAAATCTGCAAAACATACTGTGCAAAAACACTGTGGTAAACCTTTATAAGGGTCCAATTGAAGCAAGTTGATTTCTCATTTGTTTCAATTTGAACAACAATGACCTTCCCCTGGGTGTCAGCCCATGCTTGCTATGGAGATCTGAACCCAAACACTTGGTTTGTGCAGCTCTGATACACACTAATTAATAAACAGTGGGAGGCTGTTCTGCTCCAGCACTTGGGATTCTCCACACAAGCTCAAAACCAGGTATAGGCAGAGAAATATGATAGCTCAGTATTGGAGCAGCAGAAGCCACACCACTCAGAATGACTGCAAACACCATGAAACAGCAAGTGGAATATTAGTGTCTCCCCTTACAAACGTTTACTTGTGTATCTGTGCATGTTACTGTAGGTACAGGTTGAGTTTCCCAACATGTTCAAGAAACTATTCTAATGCCTGACCACAGGATTAAGCAAGGGCTGATTCTGTATTTGCCTGAACTCTGGATCTCTGTTCTAAAGAAGTACCTTTTTCCATGAGTTTTGGAAATTGCTACATAGCCAGGATCTATCACTTCCAGTGTAAGAGCCAGTTCCGGTATGCAATCAAATGTCATTGTTCTCTGTAGTTCTGCCAGTTAGTTATTATGAAATAGTCTGGATTCTACAGAACAAACCCTGATAACTGGTGATGACTCTGCTCCTGGGTAACTGCAGGACGTAAGCAAGAACACAATGTTAATAAACACAGGTAAGGAAGCCCCTTTATTACTAATGCAGAATGACTGGGAGCGATTCGAACAAGCAAGCTCCTGACCGTACAACTCACCCTGCACTCTACACTGGAAACAAAGTGCAGCATTATCCATTTCCTAGCACTGTACACTCACTGCGAGGGGTAGCATCGGGGGAAGCCCTCGCGGGTCGATTTGCTCTTGCTTTTGCATGCATTTCAGGAGGCATGACTATCTGTTCAGACTGTTGCTAACACAAGATTCATGAATACCGCACGTAAACCAAACTGACAGAGAATCTACCAGAAAGGATTGTTCTCTCTGATTCAAGTAAAATACTTTAAAAATAAACCCTTTAACATGTCTATAAACTACAGCACAGTCCTGTACCACATGACTTTTGTGTAATTCTCTCCCATGCTGAATATGAGATCACATAGGGCTGTTTGGTTTACAGCGTAGGTTTTAACAACATCAACAAGCCCATACAACCAACTTCCAAATAATATATGATTTGTTTAAGAATGTGGGATTAAACTCCTTCATAAAGCCATGCAGCTCAGTCTGCTGCTCGCCTCATTTATTGTGCAATGAATCATGCGCTGCAGTTACTTGTTTTCTGACAGAAGATGGCAGCATAATCAAGGGCAGACCGTTGTTTTTCTGCAGAGTTTCTCTGCCTTTACAGATTAACACAATTTAGTGATTGCATTTTTTTCAGCTTTAAACAATTTAGATTGGCAGTTTAATTAATTTTTCATTTGAAGAAACTACATGATCTTGGCTATATTTTAACAGACATATGCCGGTGGGTGTGAGAATTTAAATTTTCAGACAGTGATCAGTGTTATAGAAACAATAGGCACTCCTGTGAAAATGTTAGACCACTTTATGCTTTAATCAGACATCTTAAACAAGTGCGTTCTTTTTCTCTAACTATTTTAAATGAATTGTATGTGGCCTATTAAAGTCATCAATTAAATTAAACCATCACTAATTTGCCTATTTTGATAATGTTCCAAGATTTTCAGTTCCAGCAGTTTCATTTCATATGCACAACAAATCAAACGTACAGAAGCAATGAGGTGTTCTAATAGATGTGCACATGACTGTATGTTTACAGATTGCATGTTTTAATTGTGCCAGTGTTGCATGTGTACTGAGATGAAATGTTGCAATACAGCACATAGGAAACAGACTTATCTGTCAGATCTTTTGTGTTTTAATGATTATTTCCCCATTATCGGAGCACTCCCATAAAATGAGCTGTCCGTTCCTATTCTAGTCCCTTTGAAATGATATTGAAATGGTTTGGCATCCAATCAGTTTTAAACACGCTTACAGTTTGTTTTTCTTCTTTTCATGTATACAGGAATGAAAACAGCCTGGATACATAGAATGGCTTTCTGTTAATTCCATCATTCACAATTTAAAGCAAAATGCATTGAAGGTTAAAAAGCAAGCATTGTAAATATGTTGCTGAAGAGAACACTGATCTACCATGGCTGTCATGTTGAGGATGCGTTAGATTTGCAGTCTTACACTTTGACACGGGGCTGTATTCTTTGATTTTCTTACGGTATGTTCCATTGTTGTCAAGTAAAAATTAACCCTTTCCGTGTCGCAGTTTAAAGTTCGGGCCCTATCAATAAACAGAGGTCACACTTTGACACACAGTCTTTACAGCTGACACAATGTTTTATTCTGTGATTCCATTAAAGGTGGTGGCCAGACCAGTAGAAACAAGCCAATTCACTAACCCTTGGTTTCAGCTTGAAACGGCATGGTTGCAGAACACTGCAGCTTTAAGCAATATATATATTTAATAGGGCTTCCTGTAAATACTGAACTTGTATTTCACTTTCGCTTTGCAAGCAGCTACTGTAGTAGTGGTTCACGTAGCCTGGGAGGAAAAAAAAAAAACGAAACGTCTATATTCGTTTACAAGTAAAAATGGTGCTCAAATACCCAGAGGCCCGGAGAGATGAAAGCATTGTGAGTAATATTTGCAATTTAGAATAGCATTTCGCTTTTGAATGTGTGCTCAGCGTTGTCAAGAAGTGAATGACAACGCCCAGTAATGAGGGCCAAAAATAACCTCAGTGCGTAATTCACTGCTGTGATAACAGTAAATGCCTCCTGCATGGGTGTTTAATATAAGATTATGGAAATGCAGAAATGTATTTAATTAGCCAAACGTTTTCGCATCAGTCCTATAATTATTGTGATGGCATTAGTTGACACGCTGATCCACTTGGCTTCTTGGTTTTTCCTCAGTATCGTGATTCAGTGTTAAAGTTCATAAGAAAAGCTGATGCATCATTGTGTGTGCACAACACACGGCAGCGCTACAGGATGATCTGTATTGGTTTCATTAGAACTTGCGCATCTTTAAACATGACCGTTTAAAAATATTTACTGTAGAGTTTAAATTTTAACCATCCTCACTGACTTAGATAAAAAGATTTCTAACAACAATTGTAGCTTGTTACGCGTAACTTACCAGCAAAAACCAGCACCCAATAAAAGAACAAAAAAAAAAACACCCTCAACACTCACATAAGAATTAACTGAATTAAATTTTCTTCCGTTTACACTAAAATAATATACGTAACCTGGAGGATTTGTAGGGCTGCGTTGCGGATCCCTTACACGAAACTTTCTCCCCAGATCCGGCCCAGCAAGAACTGTGGGCGGTTGCTAGGTTACAGTGGGTCATATTTTCAAAGTGTTTTACTCCAGCCTTTTAATTAAAATGTAATTTTTTTTTCAATTCAACAGTAATGTACAAAACAGAGAAAACAATTTGAGAGTGCTTAAGATACTTTCATTTACATTACATAGATGTTTGAGTTCTGTTAATTGGTATTTTGTTTTTTGAAAATGTAGGAGTGAAAGAGTTTTTCGGAAGAATCATAACTAAGGTTTCTGTTTTTTGGCTTTTATTAATTGCACGATTATTTTAAATTATTTTTGAGGGATTTTTTTGTTTTTTTTTCCCAGGGCTTTCACTTTTTCTATACTGTGTGAAATTATTGTTTTCGGTTACTTTTCAAAATGCTTGGGCGTTTTTTTCTTTCCTTTGCTGTCTTCCACAACGAAACATATATCGCCACAATTTGTAATTGTTTTAAATCCTCAGTATTTTAACTGTAATACAGCTTTAAATCCCGCGAACAAGCCTTTATTCCTGGTTGTAACCTCGTTTTAAATCTCGCAAACGAATCTGTACAAGTCAGGAACATTGCTATAGATAAGGCTGCACTGGGAATTTTTTTTTATTATTATTATTTTTTAATGGGAAAGGGATGGTGAACTTTCCACGTTTTTTCGGTGTTTATTGGCTATAAACAGATTTCATTTTTTTGTATCGCCGGTGTTTTATGTTTTTTTTGTTTTTTTTATCGGTTAAAACCAAAAATCAGAAGCCCTAATCATAGCAAACTTCCCACAAAAATAAAGTAAATTAAATAAACTTTCTTATATAAAATACACGTGGTATAAACAGGATAGCTGATTCCAGGCTATTTGTGAAGATATTTATCTAACTTGTTCTGTGTGCTTGTCACTTATTAGATCAATAAACTAATAGCCTGGAATCAGCTGTCCTATACTAATGTCCTGCATGAATTGCAGACTAAATGCCATGGACAGTCTTGAGATCTTCTGTGATTTAAAGAGATATTATCAGAAGGCCTTAATAGTTTGAAAAATCCCATTATAATCTCAGTAAGAAATATCAGGACTAGAAACAAGCCACAGCAATGGCAGCATAGGATTTGGAAAACATATTGCATAGTACTACACCTGATACTGTTGCATACTGTATGGTACCAATTCACAGGCACTTCAATGGATTAGCCATTTGCATTGGAATGGCAAAATATGACACTGGTATAATTGTACCAGTGACAGTTCCATTGTTGCTGACGTCAGCACTGAACCAATCTAATTCTATTGTCCTAATAATGATTACTTGGTGTGGCGACACTTCCAAATGCTTCAGAACTATAGACCTCGTTGTACCTGATTTGAGTCATGACCACTTTTCAATGGTCTGCTGTGTGATCCGCAGATTGACGACTACCACGGCACGAAAATCCCAGATCCCTACGCGTGGCTGGAGGACCCGGACAGCGAGGAGACGAAGGTGAGATCCAGGAATCGGGGGTGAGGAGAGGGCGGTGTGGGGGGTGATCAGCTGTAACCACACTGCCTCGTCTGTGTAGAGAAGCCCTTCTGAAGTATGGGGAGTGGATTCGATCGTCATGCATCTGTAACAGAGTGGAGGCTGGACGCGAACCGGCGACCCCGCACACCGCAAGCAAGCACCCTAACCACTGTGCAAAAGCTCATCTCACTGTCGGGGCAGAATCCATAATGGCAGTGTATCACACGCTACCCATCTCACACCCATTCATGGTTAATCTGCCACGTTGAGAGGTGGCACTACAGTGATATGCAGGGTCAATCAAACTTACTTTGGATTCCTCCGCACAGCTGACATGCTGCATGTGTTCTGTGTTGCAGGCGTTTGTGGAGGCCCAGAATGAGCTGACCATGCCTTTCCTGGAGAAGTGTGCGGTGGGGACAAAGTTTCACCAGAGACTGACGGAGCTTTACGACTATCCCAAATACAGCTGCCCCTACAAGAGAGGGAACAAGTAGGTACAGCCCAGCACCGCCAAAATCCTTTCAGAAATAAATCTCTCCCAGTGGGAAATCAAGAGGGTCTGTTTAGTTGCTCATCACGGCAGCTGCTCTAGAACATGATACTGTTTAGATCATTCAAGCAGCTCTCTCCCTGAGTTTCACATCCCCGTTAGCATTAATCTTTGAGTTAATCTTCAGTCTTGTGAAACTGTAGTAGGACATTAACCCCTTACTTGCTTTTCTTACCCTGTGCTAAAACAACGTAATAATTAAACTGCAACTCGCTGGAAGAAAAACTGGGTCTGTGACATATTCTCACTGCAGCACTACTCAGTGACAACAAAGCCTGAATGTGTCATTTTTAACACTATACTGCTGCAAGTATTAACGGAAAGCATACCCATTTGGCTCAAGCATGTTCTGTTAATTATTGGAAATGTAATCTAACTGAGCTGTCCCTTTAATTGTAATGCATTTCTCTCCAGGTACTTCTATTTCTATAACAAGGGGCTGCAGAATCAGGATGTGCTGTACATGCAGGACTCTCTCCAAGGGGAGGCACGGGTCTTCTTTGACCCCAATCTTCTCTCTGAAGACGGGACTGTGGCTTTGAAAAGTAAGGCAGCTTGTGGACGGGCGGGGGGGTGCTCAACCCATATATCAGTGACGTGTCAAATAATTATAGTCGGAAAGCCCTTGAAACAAGCTTAAAAAGATACTAATATTATTTTTTCAAGGCCATCTCCCAGATGGAGAACATGAGGCCAAATTACCACAAAGGTACCACAAAGTTATAATCACACCATAGTTGCCAGTCTGATTCACCAATGGTCCAAGATGATCCTTGAGGTATGGAGGCTTCTCTCTCTGTGTCGCCTCCATGCCCGGTATTTATACCATAGGGGCTCAGGACAAACGTGACTACAGTCTGTTTTTGATATCTTACTAATTCTCAATAGAATGGAGCCCTTTAGCTGTGTCACTCCATTCAAGTGCAGCCAGCCATTAACCAACCTCTTTTACAAGGTGACCATGGTTTATCGTTTAGCATCTTTCATCCCATACATTTCTGCACATGCTTTCTCTCTCCAGTCATTTTAAACCTACGTTCTACCAATACATTTTACTCTCCTATGATTCCAGATACATTTTCATCCCTCATTACCACCTTCTCACCATCTAGGACATGACTTACACAGCTCTTCTTCTGCATTTTGGTCTTCATTTTGCTCCAAGAAAACTGTTTGGAGGCTGCAGTGGAAACTCGATTAAGACGTTGAAAAACACATTTTTGTTTCTAGTTGATGTCAACTGAATGCCAGTCCCAAATGTCCCATGCAGGTCATGGGTGGAATGAGTTGAGTGGTGTCACGCAGGACCAGACAGTCCGGCACGGTTGGCAGTGTCTGCTTTGTGAGAGTCCCAGACAGGCCTGACTAACCACAGCTCAGCACCACCAGTTAGCTAGACCAGCATAAGCAGTGTGATTTGTCTCAGTGGGTTCTCTGTGTGTGTGTGTGTGTCTGCAGTGGCGCGTCTGTCAGAGCAGTGCGAGTGCTTTGCCTACGGGCTGAGTGGCAGTGGATCGGACTGGGTCACTGTGAAGTTCATGACAGTGGAAGATCAGAAGGAGCTGCCCGACACTCTGGAGAGGGTGAAATTCAGCTGCCTGTCCTGGACTCACGACAGCAAAGGAGTCTTCTACAACTGCTACCCCCAGCAGGAGGGCAAAGCTGACGGTACGCCAGCCATGATGAACACGGCATTACAATTCGCCTTCTTTTAGCGCTAGTATCATTATCACTTCAAAGGAGGGCAAATCAAACTTTTAGCAGTGTTATCACTGGGACCCTTTTAAGTGAGGGTAACATTTATTGATTACTTCTGCAGACATTTCAATGGTAGAAAATGTTTTTTTTTTAATTTTTTTTAGATTTGTCTTGATAAATAATTTTAAAAGAAAAAACACTGGAATTAGATCTAAGAAAAAAAAAAAAGCCCCCCATCTTTGAATTGGTCAATCCTTTTACCTCTGTATTCTAACAGGCACAGAGACCACCACCAATCTCAACCAAAAGCTGTTCTACCATGTGATCGGAACCAACCAATCCGAGGACATCCTGGTCGCAGAGTTTCCTGATCACCCCAAATGGCACAGTAGCGCGACGGTGAGCCAAAATGCATCCTTCATAGAAATATGAAATGTGTTTCCATTACAAGAGATTTCTCTGGATAAAGATCATTTGCGGTCCTGTAAATGCACTTATTTCTGTCTGTAATGGTCCTAGGTGTCGGACGACGGGCGGTATGTGCTCCTGTCTATAACAGAGGGATGTGAGCCAGTGAATCGGCTGTGGTACTGTGACCTACAGCAGCTGAGCGGCGGCATTACTGGTTAACACTAAAACCACATTTTCAACTCTTTTTAAAATTTCTGTTTTAGACAGTGTATTTGTTCATGTGTGTGCGTGAAGCGTTTTGGGATCCTTGTGAAATGTCCCCTGTTGTTGTATTACAGTATATCTTGTTAGTGGGAGAGAGTATGAAACCAATAGCATCTCAACTGTGGTTCCTCTCTCACATTCTTAAAGGGATTCTGCCATGGGTGAAGCTCGTTGATAATTTTGAGGCTCAGTACACCTACGTGACCAATGAGGGCACTGTTTTCACCTTCCGTACCAACCTGCTGGCTCCTCGATACCGTCTCATCAACATTGACCTGCAGAGTCCACACCCCTCTCTGTGGGCGACACTGATCCCAGAGCACGAGAAAGACGTCCTAGGTAAGAGAGACTTCCTGGCCTTTCACCTGGTTACACGCACAGGGAAATCACTCTTACCTGTCACGCCTGCCCGTTCACTAAGAGTGGTATAGAGAATTGTGCAGGGCTCCACAATATGAACGGGGTCCTTCAAAAGAACCAATCTGGCAATCTATAGTCTTAAGTAAATGCAAGTACGTACAAATGTGCCTGAAGGTGTGTCTAAAGCTGAGGGAACACAAAGCCACTTTTTTTAGTAATATTGGCTTGAAGTCTGGTTCCAGCAGACCAGGAAACCTAGTTTGAGGTAACTTTGCTGTATCAAACCCCAAGTCTCCCCTGGTGTGCCATGCAGTGGCCTGAAACCTAGTTTCCGGAGCCCAAGTTCCAAGCTACAAAGTGGCTTTGTGTTCCCTCGGCTTTAGTGTAGGGTCTACCAGTTCGCCAGCTTTTTTATATTGATATTTCTGTATGGCTCTGTAAGAACCAGGTATTAGGAATGGCTGGTTTAGCCAAATAAAGGTTCTGATCTATTTCATTATAAAATATATATTTCTGGTACCATATTTAAGAAGCTCTTCCTCGGTCTGTTCACCAGCAGAGTGCTACTCTCCCCTCCCCACAGTCTTCTTTCCTGTCAATAGCCTGCCATCTGTGTCCTCTAATGAGTGAATGTTTTATAGCAGGTCACATGATCTAAAGGCTGGAGTGCCATGACCTAGGAAGTGAAACAGTACTGAAAGTAAGACATGCTGACTGAGATCTTCGGGTGGCCAAAGTCGGCTCTTCAACTCCCAGTCTTTGTTTCAACCCTCTTTGAACTTGTTTTGAACAAATTCAACCTCCATCCGGACCCTGAAGTATCTCATTTTACATGTAAAACCTGGAGTGGATTAGCCCTCCAGGACCGTGATTGGACACCCACCCCTAGGATCTTTTTTTATTGAAAATTCATGTTGTATGTTGACAAAGAGCACACCGTGTTAGATTATTGCAATAGCTTTGACCAGTTTAAAACAGTCATGATAAGCAATGCTGAAATTCCATATACAGGGATGGCTTTTCAAATAAACTGCACATCTTGATATACCTGGCTATCATTTTTATTTGTATGCAGAAATTTTAATATCTTGGTGTTTTGCTCCCCCACAGTGATGATAAAGCTCCATTTTCTATGTGTTGAGCTTCATAGCCGGTGTGAATTTTCACTGGTCTGATTACAGGCACTTGTAACTTGACTGTCCTCAAAATAGGACGCAGCAGTTTGTAGCAAGAATGATTGATTTAGAATGTATCTACTGAGCATCAAAAGAAACTTATCACTTGTATTTGAATAAAATTCATTAGATGTGATCGAAAAATAAGAAACTCTGTTTTAGAGCAGGTGCATTGACTTTTTATTGTGCTGATTAACAACTGACAACACGAAGATGCTGCAAAATGATCTGTCGATCTTGGGCAGGTGTTGTGGCCAGTTTGTGGCCTGTCATTGACAGAGTGTGTCTGGTTATACCGTCTCGCCAGGTTTGAAATCGCTTCAGCCAGTCACTCAAGCGTGTCACCGTCAAGGATGAATGATCAAATGATTAAA
>NW_024472071.1:0-25000 GCF_017654505.1 Polyodon spathula | reverse complement strand
AAGAAACCAAAAACATTTCGTCAATGTCCATCATTTATATACCTTTTTTTTTTTCGAAAATAAATGTTAGAATAGTGATGCGTTTCTTTTGGTGCTCGGTATACATAAATACATCTTGTGTTGTGATTTTTTTTCAAAAAGCAATTCATTTGGTACTGAGTGGATTAATGAATCAATGAGAAGTACTTGCATTCTAACGCAGCGCTGTGGTTTTGCTGGCAGGCTTCGTGGCCTGTGTGAATTACAGCTTCCTGCTAGTGAATTACCTGCATGACGTGAAAGACGTGCTGCAACTGCACCAGCTGAGAACAGGAGAGTTCCTCAGGAGCCTGCCCCTGGCTGTGGGCACCGTGGTGGGGGTGAGCAGCAGAAAGAAGCACGCAGACTTCTTCTACCAGTTCACCTCCTTCACCACTCCAGGTACTGGCCACATACAGGGCTGTGTAAGAGTCCCGAAATAACTCCCATTGTTTTATTTTAAAGAGCAATGTTTAATTTTACAAAACTAGAAACCAGTCTCCTAAAGAAGTCCCAGCCAAGGGTTCAAATCCAATATCTTTGCCCATGTTAGCATGCTTAAGGGTATTACTGGTCATTCTTTTACTGTGCTGAGAACTTTTTTAATTGAGGATATTCAGATATTTCAAGTACAACGCTATTGATAAACTGCTGCAATAGAGTGAAAGCATAGGTAAGCATTGTGAAGACCAGAGAGGTATGATGAAGTATATTAATAAACAAGATAAACTCTGGTAAATGCATTGTATAACCATGGGAAAACGCATGGTAAAGCTGCAAAAGCACCATTGATAAGGGATGGCCCACATAGAGGTGCACAATGTAAAGTATTCCCGCTGTGTGTTTTTATAGGAATAATCTACCACTGTGATCTGACCTCAGAGACTCCAGAGCCCAGAGTGTTCAGACAGGTGGAGGTGAAGGGCTTCGACCCCTCGGACTACCAGACTGTCCAGGTAACACTGACCACCTTCAACTAGTGCACCCCTGCTGAAGCCCAATTCCCACCTGAATATAGATCTAAAATGAGACAACTGCATCATTAAAGCAAGGGGGTTAAGTGCTAAACGTTTACAAGTTGAACTTTGTGTAGTTGGGTGCCCTTGACATGGAGTGACCCGGTTTACCTGTATTCCAGGTGTTCTACCCCAGCAGAGACGGGACGAAGATCCCCATGTTCCTGGTGCACGCCACGGGGATCACACTCGACAGCTCCCACCCAGTCTTCCTGTACGGCTACGGGGGATTCGAAGCCTCCATCCAGCCCTACTACAAGTCAGTTTCACAGCCAAGCCTTAAAGATCTGTGGATCCGAGATCCCTCCACCGTGCAGCCTATTGAAGGAGTGCTAACTGAGAGCTTCACATCCATGTTTCTGGGTTCATGTGATACTGGCCCGCAAAAATCCTGTTAAAGGGAATTACTTTGAAAATCCGATTTACCTGTACAGCCAAGTATATGAGATGTGGATTAATGTCTGCTGGAGGCTAAGTTGTGAAACTCATTTTTTTCCATTACCCCACTCTGTTCCCCTGTTTACTGAATAGATAATCGCCCCGTCAAAAACAAGATCTGCTATATGTTTAAAAGTGTATAATGTGTGTAGAGCTTTTAATCTCATACTGACTTTCTGACGAGAGAGAGAGTTACCTACCTGCTGCATTCAGCTGCTGCCACTGTACTGTCAGCAGTGACTCCTCACCTGTGCTGTTTTACAGTGTTGCCTACCTGTTGTTTGTGAGACACCTGGGTGGGATCCTGGCCGTCGCCAACATCCGCGGGGGAGGAGAGTACGGGCAGACCTGGCACAAAGGTATGCAGCTGAAAACGGGCATTATAGATGTCACATGTTCTTAGTCATTTCAGATATGCAACAAGATCAAAACAGGACCCCACATGACCAGATAAAGACTGGGAGACCACAATATTTGGGGTTTCACCCTGTAAACCCTATTCCAATATTTTAATGACAAGACCACTGGAGTAGAAATGACAAGACTTGTCAAAGGCGCACAAACACCCCAAAAGAAAACCATGCTGCACACGCAATGAAGACACATTCCTATTTCTTTTGATTGCTGGTGTTTGACTCTGATTTCCCTGACTGCCACCCTCTCTAGGTGGATGCCTGGGTAACAAACAAAACTGTTTTGATGATTTCCAGTGTGCTGCTGAATATCTGATCCATGAGAAATACACCACGGCCAGTAAACTCGCCATTAACGGAGCATCGAATGGGGGACTTCTAGTTGGTAAGGAAACTGAGTGCTACGTAAGGGATAGCCGCAGGGTGTGGCGAGTGCATGAGACCACTGGGCCATCTGCAAAGACAGCTTTCATTGAGTTTTAGAAGATGCTACCGTGCTGAATGACTCCAACTTACTTTAATATGGATATTAGCATTTCTATCAGTTTTCTTCAGCATCTGTTAACCACACAAAGTGCACATTAAGGATAGATTTCTAGACTATATCATGGTAGTTAAGCAGCAAAGCAGCCATTAGTTTGTTTCACAGCCACACATGCACTTTGTTATAACAAGGGGGATGCCTTGTTCAAGAGATTTCTTGTTCCTCTTGTGACTTGAATTTGAGCCCCTTGAAGTATGAAAGGTTTGCAAATTAGCCTATAGGTTCAATCAAAACATTGCATTAGAAACGAGTCAAAAAACTCTCGGATCCCCCAAGTGGCTTACCTGATAAGGCATGACAGTGTGATCTTCAGGGTGAGCACACAGTCAGGGGATTGAGGTTTGTGTTCTGGCTGTGAGAAGTTGCTGGTCTTCACTGGGGATTCCACAGCGTTTCATTGGCTGGTACCCATGTGGGTTGAGAAGGTAGAATCAGCAGGGACGGGTGAGCTCAAAGCAGACACCGGCAGGGCTGGCCTTTGTCCTCCAGGGGCTGCTAGCTGGGTGTGAAGAAGGGATTGGCTTAGGGATCGGAGGACACTCACTGACCTTCAGTTCTGCTGGGCTGTTGTAGGGAGTAGCTGTGGTCAGGAACATAATGGGACGTGCTAAATAAAATGTAAAAAAATGGGCACAGTAATTGAACAAACAATATTAAACAGAGGTGCAGTATACAGCACAGCATCAATGATTGAATGGCGACATGTGAGTTGAACCTGTGGTGTCTGGTTTCCCTGCCTGCCAGCCTCCTGTGTGAACCAGCATCCGGAGCTGTTTGGCTGCGCTGTGGCAGAGGTGGGTGTGATGGACATGCTGAAGTTCCACAAGTTCACCATCGGCCACGCCTGGACCACGGACTACGGCTGCTCCAACAACAAGGAGGAGTTCCAGTGGCTCATCAAGTGAGTCTCAATCAGAGATACATGTCAGTGCAGTACAATCTCCACAGTCTAAGTGGGAAAGAATGAATTGCATTGCAATCATTATAGGAAGAGTTGTACAGATACTATTTCTAGAATTGATTTTTAATAGATCTGGCCTATTACATCTCATAGACTCAAGGTCAATTCTGTCCAGTAAGATAAAGATAATAGCATTTTGTTTTGTCTTTGGCTCTGAGGATAATAATGGGTTACATCTGGCAGGCAGGATAACTGTGAGCTGAACCACAGAGCATTTAGTTGTAATTAGACCTGCCATAGTTTACATCATTACAGTAAACCTCATTATAATTAAATCAGTGCTGTAAATTATTCAAATGTGACTTCATGCTGGTTATCATAGAACCACGTTTGATGTTATGACTGTCTTGATCCAGCGACACTGCAGTTTGTTAACACTGTCTGTGTGTCCTCAGGTACTCCCCTCTGCACAACCTGCCCCTCCCCACCGACCCCGCGCCTCCCTACCCAGCCATGCTGCTGCTGACGGGGGATCACGACGACCGCGTGGTGCCCCTGCACTCCCTCAAGTACACAGCCACCCTGCAGCACTGTGTGGGCCGCCGCCCTGGCCAGAGACAGCCCCTGCTGATCCGCATCGACACCAAGAGCGGGCACGGAGCCGGCAAGCCCACTGCCAAGGCCATCCAGGAGGAGGCACACATCTTCAGCTTCATCGCAGAGACCCTGGGGCTGAGCTGGAGGGACTGAGCACAGGCAGAGGGGCTCGGCTGAGACACACACTGACACACTCTTTGATTCTAGGACTGTGTTGGAGGGATTGAGGACAGACACACACAGTCTGACAGACTGGACACACATCTCCTTCAGGGCTGACACACACTCAGACAGACACATACGCACACTGTAGGCACAGACAGATGAATAAAGACACACATCAAGTATACAGACTAACACTCTCACAAAGACAGACAGATGCACAGACAAGCATAATAGGTGTGTGTGTGGGGGGGGGAGGCTTTTACCTTGAAAAAGATTTGATGCTGTGTTTCAAAATAAATCAATGAATGTATTTTTTTAACAGTTAACCCATCCTGTATTTATTTCTTCATGTCTTATTTTAAAACTAGCCTTTAATATATTCCTTGGTTATTCTTGTTAATTAAAAACTAGTAGCTATTAATTAATTCCCTAGTGCCATCTACACTATTACTCTGTATTTTGAATCAAGGCCCTTTCACCCCAGTTAGGTCAATGCTAAGGCCTTCAAACAGCTCTTGCTTCCTGTCTGCTTGTGCGCATTGTCAGGGCCTAGGGAATACTGACATCTAGTGGCCACAATGTTAAACTGCAGCCCACGAAAGCAACAGGCAAGATACTTCGAAACACTACTAAAATAATATTAATGACATTTTCATTGCCGCATAATATTCACTCTCGGGAGCTGCTCTTAAGTTCTAGTTGTCTGTCCTAAATATATAACTCAGGCTGGGGTCTTTATAGAAGTAAGAGCCAGCGGCATCTAAACTGCAGAAGTCCTGGCTCCTTACGGCAACTACACTTACAGGTAGTGTTGCCATCTGGCCCCATAATTCCGGAACACTTTGGGACGGGACGTGGTTTTTAAGTTGCCCTTAAACTGAAAGCAATAAACACGTGAATTGAGCACTAAGCACTTGCTTAATTTATACTACTTCATAATCATCCGAATCATTGTGAAAATACAAATCTTACAAAATAAAAAAAGCATCTTGAATAAACGTGTGTAGGTTTATTCAAGATTTTTATTTTGTACAAAATGATATTTCAGTTCTCAATATTTAAAAGGTGCTATTTATATCCTATTAATTAGTAATATATAGCCCTAATTTACATTGACTCTCCCAATTAAATAGCAACACTGATCCAGTGTTCACGTGTCAGGAATAGTGAACAGCTGCTCGGTATTAATGATTTCAGTGGGAGAAGGTGATATACTATTAGAAACTATAAAGAAACTTTAAAATATAAATTTTTAAAACTAGTAATAAAATAAATAAATATTATTTATTTATTTATTTCGTTTGTTAAAAGATATTATTGTATTGTCATGCTGCCTCAATATAATTAATCACCAGAATCAATTTAACAAAGGTTTAGGGATCAATTCACATGTTGATTTCCTTCCGTTTAAAGGCAACTTCAAAATCCTGTTCTGTCTCACAGTGTTTCGGAATTATGGGGCCAGGTGGCGACCCTACTTACAGAGCTGGTTTCACATGCCCTGATTAGCACTAATCAGGAATTACCTATTGTTATTCCAGGTAAGGTAATCCTAGACTAGTTCTAGTCGAGGTCTGTGGAAACCAGTCGACAATGTACTACACCTTGCAACGCTTTTAAGAACATAAGAACATAAGAAAGTTTACAAACGAGAGGAGGCCATTCGGCCCATCTTGCTCGTTTGGTTGTTAGTAGCTTATTGATCCCAGAATCTCATCAAGCAGCTTCTTGAAGGATCCCAGGGTGTCAGCTTCAACAACATTACTGGGGAGTTGATTCCAGACCCTCACAATTCTCTGTGTAAAAAAGTGTCTCCTATTAACAGTAAACTTGTATAAGGATTCGCTTATGTATGGAAGTCTGATTGAGAATGGAATATGAAAGTAGTATTTTAGTATAAAACTACACAATATAGCAGAAACAAGCGTTGCAGCGCCACTGCGTACCACAAATCAACCAATCAGCGCCCACAGACTGTGTGAGTCTCAGCGTGTACCATTGAGATCCACCGAGGGGGCAATCCCTGGTCTTCTAGTTTCACTTTCACTTCAGAGTACGAGGAGAAACGGGCTTGTTTGTGAGGGCAGAAATTGTACAGCACATTTAAACAAAAACGCCGAAGAAGCTATGGCGTTCAAATATCCAGAGGCTCGCAGGGATGAAAGCAAAGTAAGTCTCCCTCCCTTAAATCTCCATTCACTGTCTGAAACAGTGGCAGTGCGCCGGTCTCCTGGACAGTGGGCTGGCTTGTCACACCTTTGTAAATGTGCAGTTTGTAATAACACTGCATTTAGAAGATACTCGGTAGACGGGTTGGGATGTTGTAAATGTATGTTTTGTGTCACGTATAGACAAGCCACGTTGCAACAGTTGTGTTTTTATTGTTGTTAGCTTAAAAGTAAATATTTGAAACTTTTGTTTAATGAGGCCAAGTAAATGCACTGCACACACAACGTAACCTCAGCCTTTATCTAATTATTCTTTTAATTTTTTTTCTAAGGCTTGAAAATGTTTTAAAACACAAGCATACTCACAACTTAACATTCAAAGGCACTAAATTTGAATTCATAAAATTTGATTCAAGAAAAAACTAAAATCGATTCATTTATTTAGAGAAAGGGGAGAGGTTTAGTGAAGTATCATGTGCCCTTGACCTCAAAGTCAAAGGTCATTCTCAGCGTATTGGACATAGTAGGTCCTTGTTTTTTTTTTCACAGATGGACAGAAGCAACCACCATTTTAGTACTAAGCACTGCTGGACTGTAGGTGATAAATCTTTTACTATTATGAGTTTATAGAGGAAATGGTGGCCCTAACAGTCCAGAGATGATAAAGAAAGCTTTTAATTATTAATTATTGTTTAGTTAGTCCAAGGTATCAGATCTCCTCTAACTATTAGGAGTGAAAGTTTGGTGCACATAAAGAGAAGATATGTATGGCAAAGCTAACTACAACCAAACGATTGGTTAACAACATTTAAAACAACACCCACAATGGCAGACACAGTTTTTGAATGTGTTTACATTGACACATTGATTAGGAATGACACAGCAGAAGAGATGACTTCCTAAACACATCAGCCGTCATTTACAGCAATTTTATACAACGTAAACAGTCTTACATCAAATATAAATGTGACTGCACAGTACATGATCAGCTTTAAAGAAACAGAGCAATGCTAGTGGTATCCAAATTCAAAGTCTTGTAACATACAGTTCACACGGGGCATTTAACTTTGTTTCGTTTTTGGTTGGGGCCTTGGTAAAGTGAGCACAAGGACAAACTGGCAAACTGATTTTAGAGATTGCATTTGAATTATGGTGCCATTATTTCAAAAGAAAGATAACTGTTGGTTTTGGGCGCACTGCTCACACGTTTTTATTTGGTACTTCTAAATAAATTTGAATCCTAAAATGCTGTGAAGAAGTGCAAAGTGTTATCTAATTCCCTTTCTATCCTATAGCAGTTATGACGTTCTTTACTGTGCTTGAGATATTGGGCTTATTAACATGTCTTTGTTCTTGTTGTTTTGGACGCATGCATGTTTCATCGCTAGTTTTAAATGGCTGCTTCCTGGTACCGTAACAGATCCTGAGCTGTAGGCCCCACCTATACCATGAAAGTAAGACTGCCCTACAGTACAGGAAGTGGTTAGGTAAAAGGAAGCAGTATCTGCATGTCTAAAGCAAGGATATATACAACTTTTTTATTTTATAAATTATTTTATTTTATTTATATCATTATTAGTTCCACACATCCTTAGCATTGATTACTTTATCCCTGAGTGCACAAGGACAGAGCCCCCATGTTTGTTCGCTGGTATTAAACTCCCCAACTTCTCTCTGTGCCGGACAGAATGTCCCAGAGGAAATACTGAACATGTGTTAAGTGTAGTTCTGGAACTGAACTATCTGTGTCCAGTAAAGAGAGCACGGGGGACTGTAATAGGTGAGCACCAATAGACTCCTTTATGACAAAAATATAGTAGAAAGGAAAAGATCAACTAGTAGTTAAGGGTTAAAAATGAGATTGCAAACTTCAGGGACTACACCTAGATATTCAATCTAATATTCTACACTTGATTTCAATCGCACACCCTGCTGTTATGTGATCCACAGATCGACAGCTACCACGGCATGGAAATCCCAGATCCCTATGCGTGGCTGGAGGACCCGGACAGCGAGGAGACGAAGGTGAGCGTGTCCACAACACTATTCCAACTTCACAGCTCAGCACACAGTGTCAGTCTGTGATGGGGAGGGGCTGGGAATGAGGGGCAGCCTTGAGAAATGTCACCAGAAATACAAAAACGTGGAAGTCCTTTACAGGGTGCTGTGCAGTTTGAAAGAGTCTTGTTTGTGTTGCAGGCCTTCGTGGAGGCCCAAAATGAGCTGACCCTGCCTTTCCTGGAGAAATGTGCCATCCAGGGGAAATTCACAGAGAGAATGACAGAGCTTTACGACTATCCCAAATACAGCTGCCCCTACAAGAGAGGAAACAAGTGAGCAGAATTTCAACATGTAAATTGAATCTTGTACGTATGAGTCAGGAGCAGCTCATCCATTACTGCCCAAAACTAATGAGATATATCATTGAGTTATAAGATGTTGTGACGAAAAGATTTGTATTTCTCGTCTATGTTTCTTAAATGAAACTTATTTCGATTGAGTCGTGATTCCTAATAATCTTGTTGCATTCTGCCCTTAGTGTTGGAATCCATGACCAGATGCAGTGAGAAAACTTAGTATTACAAACTTTGAAGCAAAACATTTTGTCGACGCTTTACAAAAGCCTTTAGATACAACTGATTTATTGATCAATGAATGTTAACAGAGGCAAAATAGAAGCCATGGTGTTCAAAATCAATTAATCCATTCAGTGTTGCATGAAAACGAATCATTAAGAAAGTAACATGCGATGGATAGAAACAATAAAAAAGTCCTCTTCAGTGTTGAGTACGACTACATTTAAATACAAATACAAATGCTTGTAAATCTTACACATACAAATGCAAGCACCTCAGTTGCATTTAAATGCAAATGCACTTGAACCCAAACCTGGTCCACTTGTGCCTCAGATACAATGCCCACCTTCTTAGTACCGGTCTCTACTGTTCCAAATGTTCAAGCAACCTCTTGAAATTTAATTTAAACCCGTAAGTGAAGTATGTGTGAGGAGCAATCGATCTTCATTCATAAAGTTCACTTGTGTTGGTGTACAGAGAAATGTGAGACAAAATGAGGGCCATAATGTAGATAGGATCTTTTGAAATCGCTTCACCTTCTCTAATGTTCTTTAAGACCGTGTTGCGTTGGTCCCTTGACTGACCTTAATAGTTTTCCCTGTAATGCAATGCTAGGCTGCAAATACAATCCTGAAATGCATTTCCAGAGGACTTCAATGTAATTCCTGGCACGGTACCCCTTATAAAAGCCCCAGTCTGTGCAGTGGGGTTCTTGCTGATTCCAGGGGTGTTTCTTTGAGTTTCAGGTACTTTTTCTACCACAACACGGGGCTGCAGAACCAGAGTGTGCTGTACATGCAGGACTCGCTCGACAGTGACCCGCGGGCCTTCTTCGACCCAAACAAGCTCTCCGCAGACGGGACGGTCTCCCTGCAAAGTAAATACCCTCCCCAAAAAACTTCAGTATCAAGCATGTGATGCCTCGCATCATTCTCTGGAAATTCCTCTTCACGACCGTCGAGGGACAGTGACACTAGCCACAGTCAGGCATTATGAGAGTGTCTCCTCACAGCGCATCTCAAACAGAGCCTGTTATTGTACCATTCAGACTGACTAGCCTCATGCCTGGATGATATTTCATCTTATTGAAGAAATCAAGAAATGAGCCCCAAACCGATTGCTTTCCTCCTTAACTAAGTCATCTAAAGCTGTCACTGCTAGGACTGTGCAAAAAATCTGAGTAATTACCTTGAACATGTTTTAAGATGCTAGGTGTTAATGAAATGGAATAAAAATGTGTTAATTGCAGAACAGAAAACCAAGCGTTTGGTCTTGTAGACACAATTATCAGGGACTCATCAAGCACAATCTGACAATAGGATTTAAAATAAAGAGTATTAAATAATCGCAGATATATCTCACCTTTTCACATTTCATATCAAATCTTTTTAATTTCACTAACTGATTTTCACTTCGCTTGTTTCCATGGAAATGCAACCTCTGCAGTGAATTGTGGGGATTGTGGTGCTGGTACCCTCTGATTAAACTTGCTAAACAATACGTCTCCCAGGTCACAAGGGAAGGTCACATGTACGCCAGTAACCAATGAAGTCACTTCCAAGCGGCCTTTGAAACACCACCGTGAAAGTTAACTGCTATTGATTGGCTGTCAATTGGATGGATGAGGGCAAGTGATAGGAAGGCAGCTTTTCTTGTAGTGAAATGAACACTGTTTTTAAAAAGCCTGTTGCTTATTTACCCGTGTACAAGTTTACCACGGTATTTGCGCATGTAATTTTGCAGTTTTCCCATGGTTGTACTATGCATTTACCATAGTTTACCCTGGTTTGCCTTGTTTTAACATGCTTTCAGTGTGCTTTACTACACCTTGCTGTGCTTTTACTATAGACAAAAAACATGTTGAAGGGAATTACTCAGAAAATCAAAGCGCTTGCAGTGTCCTATTATAAGTGACTCTGCATATAATGCATAGTTCACAGCCTACGACCAAGCGCTTTGTGATGGTGGTCCACTATGAAAGGCGCTATATAAAAATAATGATTATTATTATTATTATTATTATTACTTGCACAACCCTAATCACTACAATTTATTACAGATTACAGAACTCCTCTAACACCTGACAGATGAAAATAGGTGCACAAGTGAACGAGTGGCTCATAGTGCAGTTTCTAAATGCTAACTTAAAAACATGCACTTTCCTGCAACCTAGAAATCACATTTTTACATTTAGATACCACAATGTGTTTCTTATTATGACACACATAATCTCACTCCCAAATACTATTATGCTGAAGAGCCTGTTTCCTTAACCTTGTGCTCAGTTAAGTCATTTTGACCTCAGACAAATCTGGCTGTGTTCTTCCGAGCAGACTGGAAGCTGAGTGCATGGTGCTGAGTGGAGGATGTGTTACAGTGCACCCTGTCATCGCTCATTGCAATGCCTCCCCTCCTGTGTGTGTGTGTCTGCAGTGGCGCGTCTGTCAGAGCAGTGCGAGTGCTTTGCCTACGGGCTGAGTGGCAGTGGATCGGACTGGGTCACTGTGAAGTTCATGACAGTGGAAGATCAGAAGGAGCTGCCCGACACTCTGGAGAGGGTGAAATTCAGCTGCCTGTCCTGGACTCACGACGGCAAAGGAGTCTTCTACAACTGCTACCCCCAGCAGGAGGGCAAAGCTGATGGTACGCGAGCAAAGAGCCAGCGGGTACTCGCTTGCATCATACTAGTTATTGGGGTCTATTTGAATGATCATTTTCCATTGTATTTGTCATATCTGAGAGGCTTCAGTAAGTAACTTGATTGATGTAGAGTTAAAGACCCACCTGGAATAGGGTATGAGATATCTGAGTTGTATTCTTGATGTTTAGATTCATGTCTTGTAGCCGTTTTCTCCTGCTTTTCACATTGGATATACGATGGTTACATATAGAATATAGAATATTATATATAAAACACAAGAACCCTGGACCAACAGTCAAGTTGTTATTATTTAGTGATCTTAGGCCTTGTATGTCAGAAACCATTACCCTCCTGAACCCATTTTAGGCACAGCTGAAGAGCCATCACTAAAACTTAATATGTTCCAGGTACTGAGACCACCACCAATCTCCATCAAAAGCTGTACTACCATGTGATCGGAACAGACCAGTCCCAGGACATCTTGGTTGCTGAGTTTCCTGACCATCCCAAATGGCTGAGTGCTGCTGAGGTGAGTGGCTGCCTTGATTCACAGCAGGTTTCAATCCTCTTTTGTAAATGTGCAGGCCCTATTGAGCAGAAAGAGTGCCCAGTGTCAGACTGGATCCCCTGTGCCGACCTCTCTTCCAAATCCCTCTCTGTTTACAGGTGTCAGATGATGGGCGCTACGTCCTCTTAAAAATCCGTGAAGGGTGCAAGCATGTCAACCGTCTCTGGTACTGTGACCTGCAGCTGCTGCCCGACGGGATCAAGGGTAAGAGCAATCCAGAACCGCCCTGAGGCAAGGGACGAAAGAAACAAGAGGAGGTGTATTCCATCTGGCTGAAAGTCTAGAAAGACAAACAGGCATGACTGGCTGTACAGCCTTCGTCATGCCTAGCCTAGCACTAAGACTGGCTTAGCTTTGTACTTGAAAAAGCTCTATCATATTGACACTAGAAAGTGACCCCCCCACCCCCAACTCCTTTAGTCCATTTACCTTTTGTATCAGTACCCCTGATATTATGGCCCTATTCAATCACCAGACATAGGAAAAGCACAACTCATCAAAACACAGGGCATGTAAGGAATAAGGGTTATGAATGAAGATGAACATGGAATTAAATTCTGTGTTACGCTGTAAGCATGAGACCAGACCATGTTTCAAATGGGAACAATTTATTAGTTCAAATGTTCTTCAGCGTTACTGTTTAGATTCGTGCCACTAGCATTAACAGAGATAGGCAGTTGATCAGATTACCCCTGGAGAGAGCCCTCAGACTGAATCACCGATGGGCCACGATGATCCTGGAGGTATTAGAGGCTTCTCTGTCTGTGTCGCCTCCATGCCCGGTATTTATACCATATGGGCTCAGGACATACTTGACTACAGCCTGTTTTTGTATCTTTCTAATTATCAATAGAATTTAGCCCTGCAGCTGTCACTCCATTCAAGTGCAGCCAGCCACTAACCAACCTCTTTTACAAGATTACTGGAGTTAACCATCTTTCATTCCATACATTTCTGTACATATCTCTGCAATCACTGTAACCAGTACATGCTACCCTCCTAGAATTTCAAATACACGTGCAGGCAGTGGAAACAGAGTTTCAGATCGAGGCTGACACAGCTTTTGATTTTCTTTCCAATCCTCATTAATATGCGCAGGCCTCCTTCCCTGGGTCAAGGTTATTGATAACTTCGATGCCAAGTACTCGTACATCACCAACGAAGAGACTGTGTTCACCTTCCTGACTAACCTGGACGCACCTCGCTCGCGCGTCATTAATATTGACCTGAGTGACTGTGACCCCGCCCACTGGAGGACGCTGATCCCAGAGCACCACAAGGACGTCTTGGGTATGAGCTAGCAGAAGACATTCTGAACTGAACAGCTCTTTCCTGCAGCTAATGTATTGCATTCAATACTGAACCCTTTTTACAAAGCTCTCCTGAGTTTTTTAAAGAATGTTTAAATGAATATAATGCATGAACTGTATTTTATCCACGAATGAAGATAGCAGAATCAGTAACGGTCCTCGTGTGTGATATGAAACACCAGAACGTTCACGGAGTATTCTGTTTATATAACAAGTACAGTGTATGGAAAATAAAGTAACTCTAGGAGCTGTTCAACGCTAGATCTCTTAACACTTGCATAATGTTTGATATTCATGAAACTCTTAACAGCTGTGGTTAAAGAAACAACATTCTACACAACTGCATTTTAAATAGACTTTTAAAAAGTTCTAAAATAATTCAGGAGTTAAAGTTTGGTGAATCAGACCAAAACATCTACTAAAACATTAATTCAATAATAACTTTTACTGCCAAATTAAGACAAATATAGTTATTTTAGTAAAGGCATTTCACATTTTCAACTGATTCAAGGATATTTTTATTTAGTGTTTTTATAGTCAACTCTATGGTCAGCTGTTTAGCTGGGGGGTATCAGGTCCCCAGAACTCCACTCCAGTAGCGCCCCTGGTTCTTTGATGCTCTTTGTAAGCACTTTCTGTAATTGATTTGAAGCCTCAAATAATAGTATCCCGCTTCTCTTTTCCCTGCCTGTCCTGTAGATTTTGTGACGTGCGTGAACGGGCAGTTCCTGGTGGTTGACTACATGCGCGACGCCAAGGATGTGCTGCAGCTGTTCAGCCTGGCCTCGGGGAAGCTGCTGAAGACCCTGCCCCTGGATCTGGGCACCATCGCCGGCTTCAGCGGCCGCAAGAAAGACACGGACATCTTCTACAAGTTCTACTCCTTTCTGCAGCCAGGTCAGCGCCCTCACAGCTCCTTGTACTTTGAATCCATCATTATCTATTGCCGTCTCTCTTTGATCATTATTGGCCTGTTAGCTGATTACATCACACTTGTCCTTTTTCAACCATTGATTGTGAAAAGAGGTATTTCAGTTTGGAAACGCACGGTTGCCACAGATGCGTTTGTAAGAAATTACAAGGTATGTTTTGGAGGCAGCTTCGTGCTCAAGGCATGGCAGACGCAGAAAGAGCAGAGACAGGACAAAGACATTGCAGTTCAGCACTGGGACCACTTTACAAAAACTGTTAAATAAGAGTTGCCTTACACAGGCTTGATAGTCAAAATGCAAAACAAACAATATTCCTCCAAGCTAAAGCTACCACACCGACCAGGACCAAGAGCAAAGCCCCTGCTGGTCTCGCGTCCTTGACTAAACCGAGGGGCCGTCTCCTCCTTTATAAATGTGGTCGGGCTAAACTGGCTTGTGGTCAGGCTCAAATTCCCAGTTTAGCTTGAACACATTCTCACAGATTGCGGGTCAGTCTAAACCTAGTCCAGCCGCATTCTCACATGGCTAGCTCGTCTGCCTGTTAAAAATCCCCGCTGATACAAATGCTGTACACAATATTCATTTTATTTACATATAAGCCAACACCAAATATCTACATTCTCGTGTGCAGAAATACACCATATAGGAGTCTTTTCAGCCCCTGTGGTTGTTTCGTTGTGCAGGAGTCATCTACCACTGTGACCTGACCTCAGAGACCCTGGAGCCCACAGTGTTCAGACAGGTGGAGGTGAAGGGCTTCGACCCCTCGGACTACCAGACTGTTCAGGCAAGCCAGTCACTTTCATTAAACAAGCCTGAAACCGCATGATTCTGTTGGAGTTTGACTTGGAGAAGATGCTTCACATCCCGTATTATCTCAGCACACATCAGGTGCACTTGTACGCAGCTGCCCCCCTGACTCCTGGATTTTAACCTCTTGGAGCATTGTTCTGTTATAAATCATGTTTTCCTTTAAAAATCATCAGGATGTCTTCAATAAATGTTTATTGTCTGAGTCCCCGAGGGGCTCACCTGGTAAATCGCAGCCGCGTGGTGCGCAGGGTGAGTCGTACAGCGCAGGTTCGCATCCTTATTGTACAAAATAGGCCGGCCTTAACTGGGGGACTCTGAAGGGAGCGTCTGGTGCTTCCGTGGGTTAAGGAGGCAAAGCCATCAGGGACTGTTTCTTCTCGTCACGCTACAGCGGACCCGACCAGCCAGGCGCCCGGAGAGCTCAGAGCGGACACCTGCAGGACTGGCCTTTGTCCTCCAGAGGACGGTAGCTCGCTGACATCCGCTCTGGAGTTCCTGGGTGTAATAGAGGAAGCTGGGGTCGGAGGATGGCCACCGAGTATTCTCCTGAGCTGTGTGGGGAACTGCTGTGTTGAGGAGAATTGGGGCGATAATCAGGTGTAAAATAATTTGGGGGGGGGGTATAGTCCAGTCTTCCTGTGTAAGGTGTTTAATCAAATTTGAATGAATCAGGCATGTGTGTTCTACATGGTATTTCTTACAGATGTATTTCTTACATCCACTAGGGGCACTGTTGTGGCAGCTGAACTTAGAGAATACATGTTTAAGATCCCCTTTGAGATCACAGGGGTGCTGTCAACTTCTGGTTTGATTCAAACAGATATACAGAATGAAAATAAGTAAGATGAGTTCATTCGGTAAGATTACTGTGATATTCTAGACCTCTACGAAGTTCCTCTTTAAGTGGACCCTTTTTTTCTCAACAGGTCTTCTTCCCCAGTAAGGATGGCACCAAGATTCCCATGTTCATCGTCCACAAGAAGGGCATTAAGCTGGACGGCTCTCACTCGGCACTGCTGTATGGCTATGGAGGCTTCAACCACTCCCAGCAGCCTTCATACAAGTAGGAGCATTCCACTTTACCCTTAACTAATATACACAGAAGCACTGAAAGAAGACCGTACAATCTTAAGATGAGGGAACGCTGTAACGCCTTCAGACCACTTTAAAGGAGTGATAAGGAATGTCATTAGCATTGGTCCTAACTGTATTATCACTGCCAGACTGTTGCTTGTTTTTTTAATAGGACATATGTTCTTTTCTTTTAAAGAGTAAAGTTTCGGTTGCTTCCCAGTGTCTCATCCCTTCCTGTTTTGTGTCCCCAGCGTTGCGTACCTCATCTTTGTGAGACACTTGGGGGGAGTCCTCGCTGTCGCCAACATAAGAGGCGGGGGGGAGTATGGAGAGACCTGGCACAAAGGTGGGGCAGCTGAATTCCCAAAGGTCCTAGTAGAGCTTATTTTAAATGATAAACTTGAGAGGGAGATGGTGAGAGAGGGAGCGATGGTTATCAGGACAGAATCGTGCTCTTTCTCTTGGAGGACACAGTGTCTCTGTATTCCAGGAGGAAGTCTGGGGAACAAGCAGAACTGCTTCGATGATTTCCAGTGTGGTGCCGAGTATCTGATCAGAGAGGGGTACACCTCTTCCTCCAAACTCACCATCAGGGGGGCGTCTAACGGAGGCCTGCTGGTCGGTAGGTATTTAGTATTGAAACCTTTTCGTCATGAGAGTGTTTACTAGTTCTAGATTATGTTATGTATGTCTTAATGATGGCTGATATTTACGCCTGTTCTTATTTGGGATAAGCCAGCCCTGTCTAATTGATAGAATCCAGCTCCTGCATTCTGAATCATTACACTGAACAAGTGGCTAGACAAACAATTCTGATTGAAGTCTCATTGGCTTCTTCTGTGGTAGCTTGGGTCACATACTATGTGAACTGAGTTTTGTGCTTTCAGCCAAGCCCCCAGTTGATATTAGCCCCTTTCTCACAGGGGGCAAGGGAGGCATGGAGCAGTTCAGTCTCCATGCCTCAAGCCCACCCTGAACTGGAGGGAGAAGCCTTTCTCTTAGGGGTGAGGGAGCAGTTCAGTCCATGCACCAAGTTAAAAAACTCATTTAATGTATGACCAGGTTTCCAATCCAGACCTCCAGAGGTGAAAGGCTGGTGGATTTAAACACACTCTTTTTGTCTCCTGCCTGCCAGCCGCCTGTGTGAACCAGCGTCCCGAGCTGTTTGGCTGCGGCATTGCCAAGGTGGGTGTGATGGACATGCTGAAGTTCCACAAGTTCACCATCGGCCACGCCTGGACCACGGACTACGGATGCTCCAACAACAAGGAGGAGTTCCACTGGCTCATCAAGTGAGTGCATAGCATCCTTCTAGTGCATTCCTACAGGGGCACCTCAGCAATACTGAGCACTGAGCTTGTCAGCTGTTCACGCTATTTCAAGTCTTTTTTTGTGATCTATTATTATCTACTTTAAACTCTCAAGAAACATTTCATGAATATTGAGTCATGACAATTGAATTTATCAGAAGAGACTTTCAAAAGCAGTCTGTAAGTAACTCTGAAGTTAAAACTTTCTGAACCGGGTCCATTGTCATTATAATTTTTTTTATTATTGTAATTTTGTTTTTTTTAATGTGAAAAAAAGCAGAACATTAAGCCCCTTTCAAGTGTTTTTATATTTTGAAGACGCATATTTCGTGTTTTTTACTTTAACACTGAAATGTTTGCAATACAAGAAACTGAAATTAAGAAAGGCTGCCTTTCAGATGGGATAATGAGTGTATAATTTGTTTTAATAATGGGTAACATTTGATAGGCAGGATAAGTGTGAGCTGAACCACAGAGCATTTATTTGTATTGAGATCAGCCATAGTTTACATCATTACAATAAACCCCATTATAATTAAACCTGTGCTGTAAATTATTCAAATGTGACTTCATGCTGGTTATCATAGAACCACGTTTGACGTTATGACTGTCTTGATCCAGCGACACTGCAGTTTGTTAACACTGTCTGTGTGTCCTCAGGTACTCCCCTCTGCACAACCTGCCCCTCCCCACCGACCCTGCGCCTCCCTACCCAGCCATGCTGCTGCTGACGGGGGATCACGACGACCGCGTGGTGCCCCTGCACTCCCTCAAGTACACAGCCACCCTGCAGCACTGTGTGGGCCGCCGCCCCGGCCAGAGACAGCCCCTGCTGATCCGCATCGACACCAAGAGCGGGCACGGAGCCGGCAAGCCCACTGCCAAGGCCATCCAGGAGGAGGCGCACATCTTCAGCTTCATCGCAGAGACCCTGGGGCTGAGCTGGAGGGACTGAGCACAGGCAGAGGGGCTCGGCTGAGACACACTCTTTGATTTTAGGGCTGTGCTGGAGAGACTAACACAGGGAGATCTACACACACACACAAACACAGAGAGGTGGCATTCATATGGGGCATACAGATATATCCTCAGACACAGGGACAGGCGGGAGAGGGGCACACCTTCTTCAGACCCAGAGTTAAGCCAGAAGGACCCAGACAGGCACATGGACAGACTAACCAGGATTTATAAAAGACTGTTGATTTGAAATCTATTTGACTGATTAAATAACGTACCTGATTCTGTTCTGGACGGTTTTTGATTTTAATAATGAAAGGAAAGTGACTTACTTTAACGCACCAAAATTCAAAGTCACAGAGCCTCTTGGGTAGTAAGGGGTCTTGTTTACCCAGTGCAGAAATGGCTTCAGTTTGCCTATAGGTAGATCCTTTATCATTGATGTAGTATTCCAGAATATGAATATATTACCTACATTGTCGTGTTATTACTCGTTATTGTGAAGTTCCTGGGTTTCAATGCAGCAGTTGTATTTTTTCCAGTTCACGGTGCTGGTAGATCTCATAGTCTGGTAGAAGTCTGTAAGCTCATTTCTTATTGTGATGTAGTGTGTGGCTCATGTAAAATATCATATCTGCCCATTTTTATCATAGATCGTGTTAAGCCATGAATCTGGTGATTTGTGTAGGCTCTAAAAATCTATAAAGAAACGGTATCTCTAAATGTTTGTAATGGTTCTTTATGTGAAAGCTTCAAGTATCACATTTCAGCAAGGTAGGGTTAATAAAAACACCTGGGTGCAGGTCAAGAAGAACGGGCTGTCCCAGGAGCAGGAGAGCATCAGAAACGTGTGCATGAGGATACACAGACACCACCACATTGCTATGAACAAACCATATCCTATTTACACTCCTTGTGCGGTGAATTTACAAAATCATTCCTGAATCGGTGGAATTGCACCTGCAAATAATATCCTGTTCTATAAGTGTGTACGTTGCGAGTCGGGGTGTAAATGCATATAGTTTGTGTTTACTGCATGTATACAGGGTGATTAATATTATTGAACTGCCCTCTGGTGGCCATGCGGTGCATCACAGGAGTGTCATTAATATTTCCCTGTGCATATCATCCTCCACGTGCACTCCAGTTTTCACAATGCTACAACATTGTTGTGAGAATTAGAATTACTCTGTATATAATTCCTGCTATACATATATATGTTTAAAGCAGGGATTTCTATATCAAATCCCTGCACTGTGTTCGGTTCCCCTCCAACAGGCAGGCAAGCCAGCCATGAGAGAATTGATTGGAGGGGAGCTTGGTTATTTTCTTGTCAGTTTGGCCTGACCACATACAAAGGCAGAGCCGGGAGGAGAGCTGCGAGGCTCATTTCTGTTCGTGGGGCTGGAGCAGCAGGGAGCAGGGATAGATGGGAGTGAAACCATTTGTTTTTGTAAATGTCTGTTTGATGAAGAGGGTGACTCCAAAGCATATAAGTAAACAGGTAGTTTCCATGTGAAGTAACATTTTTAAAAAAATAATCAAATATGAGTTTATATAAACAAGTACAAATACACTATAGGATATGGAAAACTTGTTTTCTGATCCTTAAGATCAGTATACTACAGAGATGATACTACATTTTTCAAGTAGCACTAATAATAATAATATATATTTTTTTTTTCAATCTAACACTAGCTAGAAACTTGATGGCAGTCAAGGTGAGCCATGTCACAGAGCCCTACATTGTGTTGACAGTGTTATGGCAGGTTACTATTATTTCACAGTAAGTGTGGCTGTGCTGTCTCTTTGGTAAACCTTGTAATAATGTTAATAACATTAATTAACATGCATGTGCCATAGTTTCCAATAGCTTGTCATCCATCCATTATCATTAACTGCTTAATCCTTTACAGGGTTGTGGTGAGCTGGAGCCTAACCTGGCAGACACAGGGTGTAGGGTGGGACTACACCCTGGACAGGATGCCAGTCCATTGCAGGGCACCACACACACACACACAAAGGGCAATTTAGAATAACCAATCAACCTAAACAGCATGTCTTTGGACTGTGGGAGGAAACTGCAGTACCCAGAAAAAACCCACACAGATATGGGGAGAACATGCAAACTCCACACAGACAGACCCCTAGGCTGGAATTGAACCCAGGACCCTGGTGCTGTGAGGCAGCAGTGCTAACTACCACGCCCCTGTGCTGCCCCATGGTTTGTTGTGTTTAATATTATACTGTGCAATCAGCACAGTTTCCAGTGGCTTGTCATGTTTAATATGCGTTCCCTCTCTGTGCTCCTGAAAGCGCCTCAACTGTGATAAGAACCTTTCTGAATGATTGCAGCCCTCTTAAAAAGACACGGGGACTGACAGCCAAGTGTGCTGAGTTCCATCTCTGAGAGCACTTTGATCACATTACCATATCCATGTGTTAACTCACAGCTCTGGGACTACCTGCTGCTCCAGGAGTATTTAGAGACTCACTGTACACATCTACAGTGACCAGTAAAACTAAGTGCCAGTGGAGGTCAGCTGTGATTACTCAGTAATGGAACAGCCAACCAAAGCCAGGCTGAGAGAGGACACTAATTAATGACACCTGTTCTAAAGGCACTGCTTACTGATGACACACTTCACACAGATGCTCAAGCCCTGCTCTCTTTCAGCAGACTGCAGTTGTAATATAGTTGTAATGATGCCGTTGCTGTGGCGTCTTCCTCAGCAATAATGGAACTCCCCGTTAGTGACTCTGGAGTTATCACCTAGTAACACCTACAGCAATGTCATTGTCCCTGAAATGAGAGTCTATTGGAGTTTATTACCATTATTGTGCATAGCTAGCAACATAATATGTATCTAAACTTCGAAGCATTTTAAATTGTTTTATATTGATTGATCTTTGAACTGAATAATAATCTGTTAATTGACGTGTGCATTAGTGTAATATTTTATTGGAATATTGCTTTTAAAAAGTAGTTACTAAATAGTTGTTATTACTTTATTTTAAATTCTAATTCTAGAGTCGACCCAATGAAGTGGTCTCAAATACAAGTCAAATTGCACTGATTACAATGTCACTGAATCATCGAAGTTTTTAGCAAGTTTTCAAGCATCCAGTATTAGCAATGGCATTATTAAAGGTGAATTCTGCATGAAATAGTTAGTATGTATATATGCAGAATGGTACAGCCTCAGACAGGTAACTTTTTAACCTATAAGCTATAGCAGTAGTTCTTCAATTACTTAATTGAACCCTTCATTGAATTATAATTTGTTTAATCAGAGATGTTTTATTTTTTTAAACAGTTGGTTCCAAGTTAAATAACAGTTGGAGGTTCCAAGTTAAATATTAAATTTTTTTAAAAGTCAAATTAAGCTAATTAAGTTCAGTTAAGGTTTCAGTTTAGTAACTGAGAGATCGGTTGGAACAAAAACCAGCAGGACAACGACCAGGGTTGGGAAGCACTGAGCTATACAGCTACAGATACTGAAACAGGGGAACCGGCTGAATAATTGTGCTGTCACAGGAAGAAAAAAGCTGCAATAATATTTTTGGACACTAGAGGGAGCGGTTACTCTGTTCTGTATAATCAAGTGCCGGACAGAATCTGCCTCGCCAATGGTTACTGTCCCACTGTGCAGTGTGTGTGTGTGTGTGTGTATATATATATATATATATATATATATATATATATATATATATATATATATATATATATATATATATATTTGGATGTCATAGTTTTACAATATGTGTGTATTATATTTATGTGTTTTTGTTGGTTTCCTGTTCATTTAACTATTAACTAAGCTCTACCATGGTTAAGTGTATTTATTTATTTATTTTTTTTTTTACTATGGTTTACCAAGCTGCTCAGTTAATTACACTGTTCACATTGGCTTAATTAAATGGTTTTTACTATGCCTCACTGCATTTTACTATGCTTTACCACGGTTTACCACAATAGACTTTTATACAAACAGCTTTGAACTTTCCAAGCAGTTTATCTCGTTAGTTTTGTTTTGTTTTGTTTTTTTTCCAGTGTCCTGAGCTCACTTGCATCACCACTGGGATCCAAGTTCAAAAAGGTTATGTCGTCCATGTGATGTGGTAGGAACTCTTGACTGGCTTTTAATCATGTCAGTCAAAAGGACCAGTACCCAATTGGTTAATAAGCAGACAATAGGCTTTCAGGTAGTGTTGCAATGCCATAATTCCATCAGTCTAATCTATAGTTAGGTAGATATCACATTTGGGGTTTGGAAGTAGACTTTACCACAACTATTATATCAGTGTATTCTTTAGCTGCTGAAAACCTGAGCAATCTGTGTACATTTCCATTGCCTTGCCATTGACATCCACACCAAAAAGATTGATAGGCTCTTAGCATGGCAACAGGTTCTCAGGTTCCTGATTGCCAGACTTGGCAGTCTAATATTTACAGGGCATTAGGTATCACATGTATATGCCACTGATACATGAAACCAAGCTGAAGCGATGCGATATAGTCTTTGATGTGCTGACACCCTAAGACTGCCTCTTCCAGCATGTTAACTGGAAGGCTGCCCTTCTCCCTGTTGCACTGACAGCACAGTGCTGTCCAGGGTCCTGAAGCACAGTCTGCCATCTTGGTCTAACTCCAATCAAAACACACACACACAGGAGTCTTGGGGACTTTTTTGTAAAGAGCTCTAGTAAGTGATCTATTCTTTTGTTCCTTTTTTCCCCCCTCTTGCTATTTGTCAGAAAAGAAAAAGGAGGTGTTTTTCACAGATGACTGTAGAGAATAAAATAAATAACTGGCAGCGTTGTGGGCTGCCGCTGTGCTGAGCTCGGGTTCGATGCTGGCAAGCGCAGGGAGAGGGATACCTTGCTCTGGTATTGATTTCTGCTTCCTATCCGTAAGTCACTTAGCAGGGATATGAAAGGGACAGGATCATGCATCGATCTGCAGGGAGCCGCCAATCCAGCTGCTTATTGTAAACAGTGGGAATGATCAGAGGCAGCCCGCGCATGCCGCCTTCTCCTTGTGGGCCAGGGGGATCTGAATATTAAACAAAATGAATATGGACCCACAAAATTGCTGGTGTATTTGGGGGTGTGCCGTATAGGAATTCCATCATGGATTTCTGCAAAGCCTGTTGTTGTATTGATCTATACAGTCAATAGATTTTAATGCAGCATCTCTTAAAATAGCCCTATGATCCGAGGCCTCACTGTGTTTACAAAACAGGACAAATAAAAACTGAAATAATAATAATAATAATAATAATAATAATAATAATAATAATAAATAATAATAATAAAGACGTAAAACACACAACACACTCCCAAATCGGTTTTAAAATAGGAGCGCTAAGCAATCTCAGAAGACCACATCAATCCTCATGAAGTCGCTGTATTGATAGTTCTCTCTGGGCAGTGTCAGCTCACTGACAGCTTCTCGATGGCTGTTTGGGGTCGTTAGCTGCAGTGGTCACTATGCTGGGGGGGGGCAGCTGGTGACCTTAGCTATTGATTTTATCAGGAAAGCTATTGCATGTGTGAAACTGATGTCTACTGCCTGCAGGACTCTCAGCATTGAGGGGTATGGACTTGTTACAATCTTCAGCTCACACGGGGTGTTATTGGACCTTCCAGGGGAATTGAAGGACCCAGCCTAGTTTGCATTCAAGAAGGTGCCATTCCAGTGCTACCTGCTGGTTTTAGTAAAGTGGGCAGTGAGTGTATATAAACACATTGCTATGAACACAGATTCGTACATGACCATTAGACGATGTTGTTTAAATGTATTCCCATTGAGACTATCACATGTCTTTAACAAACTCATTGTTAAAGAGGGGAAGAAATCAGTGGGTGCACATCCCTCAGGTCAGTTTTATACTGCCATCCTTATTGGAATTCCATCTTGCTCAGGCTTGCTCAGAGTCTGCAACACAGGCACGGTATCCTGTCAGCTCACAAACGGTATAAACAAGGGTTAGAATGAGATCAGAAACAGCACGAACAAGGGTTAGATTGAGATCAGAAACAGCATGAACAAGGGTTAGACTGAGAGCAGAAACAGCATGAACAAGGGTTAGAATGAGATCAGAAACAGCATAAACAAGGGTTAGAATGAGATCAGAAACAGCACGAACAAGGGTTAGAATGAGATCAGAAACAGCATAAACAAGGGTTAGAATGAGATCAGAAACAGCATAAACAAGGGTTAGAATGAGATCAGAAACAGCACGAACAAGGGTTAGAATGAGATCAGAAACAGCATAAACAAGGGTTAGAATGAGATCACAAACAGCATAAACAAGGGTTAGAATGAGATCAGAAACAGCATAAACAAGGGTTAGAATGAGATCAGAAACAGCATAAACAAGGGTTTTAGAATGAGATCAGAAACAGCATGAACAAGGGTTAGAATGAGATCAGAAACAGCATAAACAAGGGTTAGAATGAGATCAGAAACAGCATAAACAAGGGTTAGAATGAGATCAGAAACAGCATGAACAAGGGTTAGAATGAGATCAGAAACAGCATGAACAAGGGTTAG
>NW_024472070.1:0-7596 GCF_017654505.1 Polyodon spathula | reverse complement strand
GGTGTACAGTGTCCCAGCACACAATCAACCATTTCAATAACACTGGGAGGGTGCTTCTCCAACATGACTCTTCATTCCAATATGATTTTGCACATAACTGTAGTTTGAGGGGTTTTGGGGTTGTTTATAGAAATCTGTAATGGTTTCAGCTCAGTCCAACAAAACATATTGATTATTAAAACCTCACAAGCTTTAAAATCATACAAAAAAAAAAAAGAATAAACAAAACTTCTGCAAAAGACCATTTTCTTGACAATCTCTTTCTGGATCTCTGGGGTTTAATCCACTCATGCTATTTAGAAGGACATCGCTGTAGTTATGAAAAGGTTAAATAAAGGGCTCTCTTGCAAAAAAAAAAACAAAAAACAAAACAAAACACACAATCCTGTTCAATTTTAACCCTGAAATATAGTAAATTATAATATTGTTAGAGCCATCTGAATTATTAATTTTTGTATCAGATGGAAATTGTCATATTTAGATATTTATCTGTAAGCATGTAATTATTCATATGAACTTTAAAGTGGTGGACACTGACCACAGAATTATTATATTCAAGCTCGGTTATAGATCATCTTGGGTTAGCAATAATCTACTCTTTTATGTTTGAAACAATATTTTATAGGGTGCTTAACATGGGACTGATTTGTTTGCACCCCACTCAAGAACGTCCGTCTTACGTCGATATCAGGGTTTTATTTGATTACATTCTCAAATGAGATCCTAAATGGTTAAGAACAGTGGGGTTTGACTACTACTTAATGAAGCAGTTTTACCTTTAATGGGTTTAGGGTTGAAGAGTCCATTGTGTTGTGCTGGATTATAAAGATGGTTGTGAGGCTGTGGGTTAAAGTCCAGTGCTGACCGCAGGGATCAAGGCTGTGTCTTTGGGTTGGCTGTGACTGCCCTGGTGTCTCTGTCTTCACTGTGACTGTCCCGGTGTCTCTGTCTTCACTGTGACTGTCCCGGTGTCTTTGTCTTGGCTGTGACTGTCCTGCTGTCTTTGGGTTGGGATGATCAGTCTGCTATACTGGAGCCAGCATCAGAAACTGACAGCATTAACATTACCAGTGTCCACAGAAAGAAGTCCATGAAAGAACTTTTTGTGTCTGTGATAATTGTGCTCCAATACTATAACATGCAACCAAAAAGTACACTCATAAACAAATGTCATTATTTTGAATTAAAGCCAGTATTAAATATTTATGTCTGACGTCATTGCAACTGTTTTGTTTTTATGGATACTACTCACATGTCTATTTTAGTGTATTTAAATTTAAGCCTATCCTATAACAGATGCTTCATGGAATATGTTAGTTATGCTATTTCCTCATAGAAAAGCACAGTAGTAGACAATCTTCTTTTTTAATTTCTTTTTTCATAAAGGGCATATTAGCATTCGAAGGACAGATAACCAAAAACTTGATACTTTGTCTAAAATAATTTTTTTAAATGCACTTGCTGCTTTGTTTGTAGCACTATAGTGTTCTCTTTCAGTGATACTTCAATATTTGAGGCTAAATATTAACATCTCTTTAACATCTCTTTCCTAGTTGCATTTTTTTGGGCTGGGTGACCAGTGTGGTAATATGATCAAGCTATACCATGATGAACCACAACTGCATTTGGTTAATCCCAGTACAAAGACAGGTGGTTGTGCAATCCAGGGTGATTCCCCTGTGCTGTAAAATGCTCCAAAAATCAAGCTTGGTTGATCCCTGCTGTAGATTCTTGCACACATGCAGGCTTGTACCCCACCTTACTCTAGTCTTCGCTAATACAGCAGACAGATAACATATCTAGGGTAGAGTACATATCTAAAACAGGAGGGGCGACTTATAATGTTTAATACAGGGGTGAGAGCACACTCAAGCAAGACTCCACGCCAGCTACCGTCACTCTAGAGGAAAATCTGGGAGCCAGTTCTCCAAACCTTCAAGTTAAATTGTAGTAATACAATGAATCCTGAAGTAGTGTATCTGTGTAAAGGCACATTCTCTGCCATTCAAGTACTTCAAACCAGTATCTGCATTGTTCCAATAGCTTGGTTTATGGTGTTTGCCCTCCTGCGCAGATCAGATAGAGCTAAATGCACTTTCAAATTGAGTAACACAGTGTGTAAGCACATTCATCTTTTACTACGCTGGACTGGTTCCTTATTGCATGGTCAACAAGGAGCCATTTGCACATGGTCTAGAAGTGAATACTCATGTACAACTCCAGCAGTAAAAGGGAATTGGGTGAAAACTGTATTGGGGGTCTTTGCATTGATCCAGTGCAACAACTCCTCCTATTTTGAAGACTATAAAGAGCTACTGAAGAGCGGAGGGCGGTGGAAGTTTGGATGGTTCTCCTTGTCCTGGGATGACCCTCCTGAAATTGCACACTGAGGCAGGGTGCCCCGTACAGGCACATACAGAGGCTCCTGTAGTCACGGAGCAATCACTTGTATAAAATCGAGAGTTTACACCAAGCACCAAGCTTGGTGAAAGCTTGGTGCAGAATCAAGGTAATTATCACCATGTAGTGACACTATCAGTACAGAAGGGGTTTGTTTTCTTCAAACAGTTGAATTATGTGTTTTGAAGATTGCTATTGGAGTTATGGTAGGCTTTACTGTGAGCTAGACCTTGTGTTCAAGTAGGCTTGTTTGTCAGAATTTGCTATGAGGCTTAAATATCTGTTTTGCAGTTGTTGGTTTCTTAAGCGATATGGGAGGGCTAGTTCTTTAAGGATGCGTATAATTGCAATGCTGTGCGAGTGCAATGGAATGAGCTTGAATCCTATATTAAAACGTCCTGCACATGGATGACTATTCATTCTTCTACCTGTTGAAATGTTTCCTGTTTTAGAAACTGCTTGTTTTTTGTAATAAAGGAGTCGAGTCCCGTCCCGTCCCCCCTCCCAAATTTCAAATCCATTCTGTTCATCGGCACCAGTATTATATCTGGTCTTCCTTTTCTGAGGAAGTCAAGTCATTCAAAGACCAAGCTGAAGTTGCTTTAACTTCCCGTTATCTATTTTGCTGTAGGTCAAACTCACTCCGCAGTGTAGCTGCAAACAGACGCTGTGACCTACAGCAAAGGTCTCGGGACGCTGCATCGTAATTAGAGTTTTGCATTTGAAATGTTTGCATGTTTCATTTAACAGGGCTTGAAGTTAACTTTGTAAAGGAGTAGTAAGGATTTGCTACCTGCCTGGAAAGTAGGTAGCAAAATGACTTCCTTTGAGGAGCTGTTTATTCGACTAGTAATTATATATAAAAATAAACACCTACCTACTGTTTTAAATAGACTGACTATCCCAAACTATCACATAGTAGGCCTGTATTTAAATCAGAATGTATTTATTGAAACCACCTTGTGCTCAGCTTAGTAATGGAACTAGTGCAATCCCTTGTCGAAGTGTATGTGCACCACATTATCATTGCATCCTGAATGTATGAACTTATAAATTATAAGGTTACAGTAACAACCGAGCTGTTTTGAAAATGAAAGCTAATTCCAGCACGGTAGCGCTACATTTAAATGATTCATGCAAAGTGTTATACTAACTGGTTTGCTCAAACTTGTCAGCTCGCACCCGGCCTTTTCACTGGATTTTTAAATGCTGTACAATTTTGAAGAAATTAACTAAGAAGTAATAACTGAAAAGGGGATATCAACCAAGAAAAAAAAAACAGCTGGGTTTGTTTTATAAAAGTGAAATTAGTTAGCTATGTGTGTGTTATAGTGTGTGTAGCATTGTTTGTTAAAGCACACGTTTCACTAGTTAAACAGAAGTATGCAAAGTAGTGATACTCTGTTATAAAAAGAAAACAGATAGATAAATAAATGCACCTCAAGACTGTTTCGTCTATTGTTCTTACTGGTAAAACAAGGAAGCCATTACTTGGATCATGGTCACGTTATAGCTAGCTATTTGCACCTGTGTGTTTTTGTTTTCGTAGTCAGAATTGATAAAGTAATCATTTATCTACCTATTATGTGTTCATTTTTAACATGGGTGAAACCAGGGTTAACATTTTAACAAAAATGGAGCAGCCATCTCCATGACAGGATTAAATTAGCATTTTATAGACGCCAAATATGCAGAATATTCATTGTCTGTTATCTTATAAAATCGTAATATTTTTATTCAGTTATTTCATTTTACTTTTGGTCTATAAAATAAACTTCATTCATAGCTTTTAAATTGTATCCCCGTTGTTCTGGTGCTGCAGGTATGTTTACTCCACTGTCCAAACAATACTGTTTACATCGTGGGGCGGTACAAACCCTCAGTCTACAAACAGGGAAGCAGTGGTTTCACACTTTATAATGGATACTAATAATATACGTGTTTAAAAAAAATAAAGAAAAAAGAAAAAAACGAATCCCGGTAATTGTGTGTGTGTTCACTCGGGGTCGGTCATATAAACTGCAGCGTAAGGGATCAGGAAAATGCTACTGCGTAAAAAAAAACAAAAACGAGTATCAAATTAAGAGTTTTGGGAAGCAAAATGCTACCTAATACACGTTGGCTTTGAGCCTTGCATTTAAGGCTGTACAATTACGATTATTAGATGAAACATTTCAACTGTTTGTGTAAACCGTTCTTTATGGTGTACACCAGGGGTGCCCAATCCTGGTCCTGGAGGGCCAGTGTCCTCCTGCCTTTTGTTCCAACTGTCCCCTAAATTACTTAATTGGACCAATAAAGCAATTTAGTGTACAGTTGGAACAAAAACCAGGAGGGACGCCGGCCCTACAGGACCAGGATTGGGCACCCCTGGTGTACACTGCTAAGCATTTGTTTTACACTTCTGTTTAAAATGCTAGCACTTTGAACAGCAATGCCTCATAAGGTCGTTTTTGGTTAAACCGTTTTTATTTTCGGTTACTGTTTCATTTACAGCCTTCGCATACAGGAAGTGAACAACCAGAAGATTCTCTGCACAATAAGAGCGGTAATAATAATAATAATAATAATAATAATAATAATAAGGAAGTGGATTTCAAATAAGCCTTGGCTAGCACATCTTTGAAGGGGACCAGTGATACCCTTAATAAATCATATAAGGTAGGGAGAGGTTTTTCATATCTTTGCTTCCCCTTCTTTTTTAACTGCTATTTATCTGAACTGTTGAAGACTGAAATTTCTGCCCTCTATTTCTAACCCTGTGCAATGTCCAGGCTGGGGAGCATGTTACTGGAGGCAGAAAGTTCAAATCTGTGAGTTCAAATGAAAATGAAAAGGGATGCTGTGTTTCCCGTCTCTCTAAGTAGGCTTCCAGATACTGAATTCCAGTCTCTTCAGATAAGAAGTGACAGCAAGGAGATAAAGCCCCCCCCCATTGAGCTCAGGTTCCTGTTATAAAGTGATTAAAACATTTCTGCAGTGCTTTGTGCACCCCACCCCCAGGCTGACATGCATATGTAAACGGAGAGGTGGCTGATGATGGCATTCTCAAAGGAGACAATGGGCACGCAGGGGGACCCATGCTGCTGCTGCTACCCCATTTGTTTGTGACTGCAGTTTCAAACGCAGTTTCATTCGCTTGGCTTTGCAAAGTAACCTGACGTTTTGTAAGAGTAGCTTTACTAGGATTTCAAAGCCTGAGCTAATCCCCAATCACTGACTTGGAGCCCCCTTTTTAAAAAGCCGTCTTTTCCTGTTGTATATTGATTTATAAAATGTAAGCTCCTGTATTTAACTGTTTTATAATGTCCTTCTTAAATGGATATATTCACAAAAAATTGCCAGTTTTATTGTATTTAAAATATTTGTCTTGAATAGGAGTACTGTATTGCTGAAAATAAACTTGACAGAATTTCACGTCGCGTATTACAGCTGGTCAGAACTAAAAGGTTAAGTTAACCCTAAGCTTGTGGACTACACATGGTCTGGGATATCAAAGTGCTGTGCAGTGAGGCTCTTATCTCTTCCTCTGTTGTGTGGTATCTGTAACTGTTAACATTCCTCAGATTCAAGTTATATGAGCTGGCCTAGTCAGTGGAATGCAGCATTGAGCTACTCTGGTCTTCCTTTCTTATAGACTACTGTGATTGGATGAAAAGTTAGAAATGCCTGCTAAAGTAACACGATCTCCAGTGCTAGTTTGAAACCTTGCCTTTTCTGATTCATTTGGAATTATTGGCTAGATGGGGCAGCAGCAGATGTGATGGACTTTGAAAGAGGGCTGATAGCAGGAGCTTTGTTGGCAGGTGCTTCCGTTGCACAAGCCTGTACCGATGTTTCACATGAAACAGCATGAATAGTGAATCTCATATTGGTCACTCAGCAGAACAGACTGTATATTTCTATCCTAATATACAAGTTGAGGGGAACATTGAGAAATGGCGAGGTAGACCTTCAGAACATTGGGAGCCCTACACCGCACTGACGGTGATATGGCAGGTGTTTCTGGTGTTGTCCAATTTCAGTACATCCTGCAATGGGATGCAAAAGGAAATCTGCCACTGGAGTTTCTGCTGCTCAGTATTGGCTTGCTCATCCTCTTCTCTGTTCTTGACCTCACATTCAAAAGTAATGGTTTACCACCTCTGAAAGGTTGCAGTACACAGCTTCCCTCGCTGTTTCATGATTCAGTCATTTGCTAATTCAGTTACTTCACGGTCAGGTCTTGTTGACAAATGATATTTTTACTGTGTAAGGACTGATGCAGATTTTGCAGGACAGTATTTTATTTTGGTGGAGGCTCAGTAGAAACATGATTGGAAACATGAAAAGGTTTCTGTTCATAATATCATCAAGTAGTAAACAACAACAAAGGCCTCCCCTCCGTGTTGTTTTCACCGCTGTGAATTCCTCTCCCATGTGTTCTGTCTTTGCAGGCCTGCCTGGTGTGTGTTTTAAGGTTTCTATCGGCCATTGATTAGAGTGTGTGAGAGCGGGGCTTTCAGTTCCCAGGCTTCAAGGCTGACCGTCCACTCCCTGATCCGCTGTGGCACTTAAGGAATTCAGCCAGTGTGCCCAGTCCATGCTGACCAGGCCCTTTGTTGTTCTGGGCACTTGAGGCCTGGATCTGGCCTGAAGGACCACCCAAGGCATGGACACTGGATATGGGGCAGTTAATCTGATTTGCTGGGGGTTGGGTGGCTAACATGTTTATTGTAACTCTGAGCGTGTCTGGGAAAATATATTTACCCAGGCCTGTACCTTAGATATTCAGCCCCATTCTTTTCTTTCATATTTATTTATTCATTTATTTTTTCCTATTTTTAAATGCCTTTTTTTAATTCTAACAAATGTAGAATGTACATTAACCCTTTTTTTTCCTGTGATTTCCCATGTAGGTTATGATTTATAGGGTGTTTTTTATATCCAGGATACAACCGAGTTCTACAAAGACACAAAGCCCCTTTCACCTGTAGGGCTGTCCAGGAGATTAAGGGTTAAATCTATAGCAAGCTGTGTGCAATTTAAAAAAAAAAAAAGTTTCCCTGCAGCTGAAACTACCTTAAGAGGATGTACACAAGCGACCTCTGATGCATTCCAGCACGCTGCAGGCCAAACTATAGAAAAATGGATTACGGACACCAAGGAATTCTATCTAGTAACTAGTCACTGCATAGACACACTTCTTGTTGCTAA